>NW_015668714.1:0-516 GCF_001515625.1 Sinocyclocheilus rhinocerous
TGACGAAGAAGTTCCTGTTTTTGTTTTTACAAGAAATGTACATACGAGGGCATGTACCAGCAAGAAAAACCACAACTGTGGGCCTTTTTCCAAGAATCGAAGGAAAATAAAGAAATAAGACATAGAGAAGGCATAAATTAGTAAACAAAACAAGTCCAGTTTGACTTACCTTGCCTTCCCTCCTCTCCGGCAATATAGGTCCTGACAAGACTTGAGCATAGCAGCAGTAGTAATGCTCAAGTAGTTTTCTTACTGTCCCCCACTCATTTCAGGGGTGGAGTAAAGTGGGAGGAGAGGACAAAACTGTTACAAACAGACTCAAACAGTTTATCTTTCATATCAGCATATGCAGTACTGAGCTTCGCTATACTGCTTCCTGCCGAGTGTCTGAAAAGAGACACAAATCCCTCCTACTCCTCCTAACTTTAGCCCACCTTCTTCTGCTTTAGTCTGCAGAAAGAATGCATACTGTCAGAGGATATAGAGTTACCCGACCAGTGTCACCTGCTGATAGCC
>NW_015668715.1:0-652 GCF_001515625.1 Sinocyclocheilus rhinocerous
GAGTGACTGATGAAGGAATGCTGCCATCAAAGGCTTTGAGTGAGTTCACTACAAAAATCAGGTATGTGATCAGCTAGAGACAAAAAAAGAAGGAAAATCTGACCACGCCCCCAGCACTTATTAAAAATATATATTTTAGCACATTAAATGATATATCTTATATTGCAATAATACATATTATTGTCCTGTAAAAAATACAAATCTGCATTTAATAATCATGATAACAATATAATATAATATAATGAAGTACAATAATATACTATAGTAAAGTATATAGAATGGAGTAGGCTGACTCTGAGTTTGAAAAGTCAAAACTATGATTCACCATGGCAACAGCACCCGACAAAAAGACGTCCGCGCACTTCCGAGTCAATGCGTAAGTTCACTTCTTAATAACTGTTATAATATCAGAGGTGAAAACTGTAAATTATTGAACTAGTATTCATTTTAATGGTATCCCATGGCAAAAAAAAGGAAAAAGAGAAAAAAGATGAAGATTTAAAAAATGAAGTATAAATACACAATTCAATTAAGGTAAAGCTTTAAGCATGAAAGGTTCATGGGTGTAAGCTAAATGACTTTACAAACATTTGACATTAAAAATATAATTCAGTGTCTATTTCCATGCACTGCAGCTTTTTCCACATAGTCT
>NW_015668716.1:0-528 GCF_001515625.1 Sinocyclocheilus rhinocerous
GGGATTATAATGAGAGATTCGCTCTGTATGACGATGAAAACAGCAAATTCCTCACAGTGTTTATCAGGAACCTCAGCAGAGATGATGATGGGAAATACACATGTGGAAACAAGCAGAAATGGAGTCATGATGTTGAGTTAGTGGTGAACAAAAGTGCGTATGATACTTTATAACTTACTACAGTAATTGTTTCTACTATAGCACAATTTAAAGGTGCACTACGGAAGACTTGGTGACTGTGCAAGTACATAAGTCATGATTCACAACAGTAGCTTACAATAATGATTCATAATTTGAGCTGTTGAGACACGAAAAGTTCAGCTTTACATCATGTCATTCCTACAAACTTACCTGTTCAGATGATGTTTTTTTCTGGATAAATGCCTTGCAGGATGTACATTTATCTTTCAATATAGCTTAATGAAGAATGACAGATCTGCTCTGATCACAGGCAACCATAAATATACCTAAAAACAAGAATGTTAAAAAAATTCACTGCAAGGAACATGACACTGTATCTGTCAAACA
>NW_015668717.1:0-2279 GCF_001515625.1 Sinocyclocheilus rhinocerous
AGCTGGTGAGTCAACAACACATACACTAAATGACACATTTTTAGAGTATTATCAACACACACAACAAAGATTTCTGTGAACCTATGCTTTTTGTTCTTCAGCTTGCACTCAGCCATACAAACTGTGTGTGTGTGTGTGTGTGTGTGTGCCGGTTTGTGAGGTGGATGTATCAAGCTTATTTATACATATTCACAAACTGAGACTCATGTAAGAAAATGTGGGAGTGTTTGAGTGTGATAGCAGACATTTGCATACTCATTTTAAATATATGTGTTCATTTTTGTGTCAGAAGGCCCTTCACGGTAGTGAACTTTCATTTCAGACTTCATAAGGTTCATATGCTGTGTATTCTGTTATATGTGACATACTGTAGCACACACATGATACAAAACACTGAGACCTAAATTACACATCATATATTCTTAATTCTAGGGCTGGGTATAGCCAACTACTTCATGATACACTTCGATTCAGTACATCGCAGCATCATAAGTATAACAATCTTGAATGAAACAGACACAAATGTGTAAGGGAGATTCACTGTGCCACATGAGGGAGTGAATTTGTGGGGTTAATCCCTGTTCCCTTCAATTTAGTCTAGCACTGTGTCTTAAGAATGTTCCTTCAGTGTTACCAAAGATTGACTGGTATTATTTATTATTATTATTAATAGTGTTTATTCATTTATGAATGTACAACAACATTCAGAACTGATTTTATTCTGATTTTTTTAACAGTATAATTAGATTGCAGTAATGATTAAAATAATGTACACTGACTTGTACATTATTTTAATTCACCCTTCACTGGGAGTTTGATTGACTGGCGATCTGACTAATCATAATGCTGAATCTGACATTTTGTCTGACAAACAAACCAGACATGAGAGTAGATTAATGTCGGTGGACTTGAAAAATGTTGTGTATTGACATATTTCCGCTGTTGAAACGATACCGTCTGATGTTCATTCATGTTTATTTCATGCTATAACTAGTAAAGAGGAAGAGATGCCGCTTGAACTGAGGCGTGACATCTGTCACCACACATTAAAGAGCCACAAAACGGTATTTATTGTTTTTATTGGCACGTTGTCAGTTTCCTCTTTGCTCCGCGATGTATTTTTCACTGCGTGAGATTGAGAACATGAAGTGTGGTGTGAGAGCGCCATGGCTTGTCAGACGTAGCAACAGTAACTAAGGGGGCGGGTCTTTGCAAAGGGTCAATTTCTACATCTTGTAGACAAAGAAACTCTATGTGGAACTGGTCATCCCCTCATGAACTCTATCATGTTACCTGTTGTCAATAATTTTTTAACACTTTTAGACCGTGTTCAAGTCAGTTTACAAAACATAAACATAAAACTGCCTAACTATGTTAAAACATTTGGGGTTGTAATTTATTTGTAATGTTTTTGAAAGAAGTCTCTTATGTTTACCAATTTGATTCAAATTACAGTAAAAACAGTAATATTCTGAAATATTACAATTTAGTAACTGTTACGCTGTTTTAATATATTTTAAAGTGTAATTTATTCCTGTGATGGCAACGCTGAATTTTTAGCATCATTACTCCAATCGTTCTAATATTCAGCATCATTCTAATATACTGATTTGCTGCTCAGGAAACGTTTGTTATTATCATCAAATTTGAAAACAGTTGTACTGCTTAATATTTTTGTGACAACTGTGATAAATTCTTCAGAATTCTTGATGAATGGAAAGTTCAAAAGAGCAGCATTTATTGGAAATAGAAATTATTTGTAACATTATAAATGTGACTTACTTTTGATACATTTAATGAATCTTTTCTGAATAAAAGTATTTAAAAAAGAAAGAAAAAAAAGAAAACTTAGTGACTCCAAACTTTGAATGGTAGTGTAGACCGCACAGACAATATACAGTCCTGCGAAAACATCTGTTTGAATTTGAGTTTGAGCACATTTTTAACATTTCATGGGATCAGATTTTATTGTGGTTTGTGGTAGTATTTAGATGGTCTGGTGGTAAAATGGAGTTTGGTGCATCTTTTTTTAGTGTTCAATTTCAGTGGCGTGGGAAAAGTAATTGCCCTTAAGAAGCACCTGAATGATCCTCCCAAACATTTTATGAACAGACAAATCAAAAGTGGAACTTTTTTCTAGACGTGCCCTGTTACAGTTTGTTTGATGTGAACCAAACACTGCATTTTTGACCACAGCATCGTACATGCTACAGGCAAAACATGACAGTAAGGCTTCAGTCAGCATAGTCTAGAGTGGTGTATGGATCCATCATCATGTG
>NW_015668718.1:0-487 GCF_001515625.1 Sinocyclocheilus rhinocerous
AACAGTTTTAGTATAAATATGATGATTATGTCTCAGGAATACACCGATCATCTCAACACGGTTAGACACCATACTGAATTTCACACATATGAAAACAAGACTGTGAGGCTATGCTATTCTAAGAAGTTACCGAGTTTGAGTGCTTTTTGCCCCAAATATCATACTCTTACATTTATTGAAGAGCTGTTGCTATAATTACCGAGAACAAAACTGAAAATCATTAAAATGAAGTCTAAAAAAAATAGATAATTTCAGCGATTCTCGTATAAATCAGCTATATAAATCTATAACATGTCTGTCTGCCCACTTTTTCAGTGGCATTGGTTCTTTAAGTACTTTTTCCATTAATTTTCCCCTTAGGGATTAAAAAAATAATAATTGTTAAAGCATTATGAGCCATACAAGGAGAATCACAACATTACAAACGTTGATTTGAAGCAATAAAGTGAATGAAAATCAGACAATAAGACTGTGTAATTTACGTTGT
>NW_015668719.1:0-978 GCF_001515625.1 Sinocyclocheilus rhinocerous
TTATTTGTATTTATTGCTCTGTCTGTGTTTATTGTTCTGCCTGTGAAATAGCTCATGGCCCTTTAATATCTCAGTGCCCTCCACTTATGTCTATATTTGTGTATGTTCATGTTTACCATTTGATTATTTATGTATGGTTTATGTATGGTCCCGTTATTTTCACTGTATGCCTGAGCCTTGTCACAAGCATTTCAATGCCCCGTTTTCCTCAGTGTTAACTATGCAAATGATCATTAAATGCCTCTTGACCTCTTCATGAAAGTCTAAATAATGTTTCCTACATAAGCCAAATTAGCCTTCAAGTTTGGCATTCAAACTGACATTCAAAACGGTTATGGCTCTGACAATATGCAACACTACATTACTTTTACAGTAACTCACAATCTCTGAAAGCATATATGTACTCAACTTACAAAAATATTTGCACCAGTTGATATGTCTTAATTCATTTGTGTAGTAAGATGTAATCTATCTTTGTGTCTGTTTGCAGATAAATAGAGATGACGCATAACTTTTGACTAAAATGAATGTATTGACAAATCACAGCTTATATTCAACTCTACAAAATTGTCTCATACAAATAAGAACCATTTAGAAATAAAAAAAGTACACTGTGATTCTCTCAAATGTACAAACTTTTTTGGTCACAGGAAAGTTTTGCTTGCTAAAATGTCCCTAAACAAATAGAGCAGTGTAAAGGAGACAACTAAAGCTCCTTTTAGAAGTACATTCAACATATCAGATGGAACTTTTTACATTCTTTTTAGAACAGTGTTACCTTAAAAACTTATATGGAGGACTAATGTCATTTGGTTACAATAAAAATAAAAAAATACTGAAAAAAACATAGAAAATACAATTTGAAGACAAATCAAAAGCCATGCTAACAAGAAAAGAAAAAAAAACACATGGCTATGAATTATATATATATATTAGTAGTCAACATTTGAAGTGGATCAAAAAAGTTCATCAAAGTTG
>NW_015668720.1:0-800 GCF_001515625.1 Sinocyclocheilus rhinocerous
CCATAATCAAATGTTACATAGCATGAATAAGTTGGTACAGCATGATCTTGAGTGCTGACAATGAAAAAGTATTTTTTCCACCTATTCATGCATGTTTGACTTATCTGTTTAATTTACGTCAAAACCAAAATATCATCAAGCCACATTATATTAAAGACATAATAGTTGGACTTGGACATTCCTTGAACTTGCATTTTTATGTCCCAGGGGTTCAATTTTATTCAACAGATTTTATTTTTTCCCGTCATATAAAGGTTAAGTCCGTAAAAATAGTGTCTAGTGTACTGTGTTAATATGAAGGAATTTTCTGTATAGATTTTTTTCTCTTACAGTGTATATTTTACTGTAATACTCTTGGCTCTTTAAATATTCAAATATGAAAATTCATTAAAAATATGAATAATATTATTTTATTCCAATTTATTCCATTTTCACCACCCTAATTTCTTCTGAGGCATCGTGATGGTGTGTCATAGAGGGACGGTATGTGCCATCTAGATGGCTGCAGCAATGGGGACTACAAACCAAGATGGCCACCTGGTCTGAACTACAGTTGCCATGTTCCTCAGCGGGGGAGACACAGCTGTTGGGAGTGAATGAGCTGGGAACAAAGGAACTTTGATTCTCTTTTGTTGGTGTGTGTGGAGAGAAGCTGGATAAGTTTTCTTTTGTTCTAACTTTTGGCTTTTGGAGTTGATGATTAAAAAAAGAAACTTGTAGCTTGACCTCAGCCTGGACTCGATCTGTGAAGCAACCCACACTTTGGTGATACCCAACCTCTCACAATGTCACACTTCCAC
>NW_015668721.1:0-534 GCF_001515625.1 Sinocyclocheilus rhinocerous
CGCTGCACAATCAGACCGCCAGCTGTGGAGGCGTGGCTTCGGCGGAATGTAATATTCTCATCTCAATCTGCACCACCATTAACCTGAAATGGTTGGGTAGCCACAACAGAGACAGACAAGGATGATTCGATTGTGTGGTAGAAGGACAATATCTGTAATGATGGTGGTCGCAAATGGCACAAACAACAGCAAGGTGCTCAGACTGTTCAACTACACATTGTCCTGCTTTGAGCTTCATATGCATTTGACTGCCTCTGAAAAATACCACAATCTTAACTCCCATAAAACAAAATCAGTCAATGGCATGTTGTCTATTACAGTTCAGTACAGGGGTTGGAACCACGGTCTCCTTACTGCTGGTATCTGTGTGAGCAACAGAGGAATTCCTGGAGCCGTTTTGACATTTACACATTTTATAAGATCTACATGAGTTATCAGCTGATAAAAGTACCACCACGTGGACCCCAATACAACAAGAACATTTAGCCCGGCACAAAGCTGTTTTGGATGTTCAGTAAGTTTGCAAAATATGTG
>NW_015668722.1:0-467 GCF_001515625.1 Sinocyclocheilus rhinocerous
AATATGTTCTTATTTTATAGTTGAGTTTTCTAACCAAATGAACTATTTATTAATTATTACAGTCTCTTTACTTATTAAAGCATCATGCTGTTAGCTTAGAAATATGATAACTCAAACTCTGTTTCTCCTGTACAATGTTTCTGCCTATGTGTCTTTGTGGAACATATATGTTCTTTTCAGGAATTTCCAGTATGGAAAATGAGAGTTTTGAAAATTACAAAAAATATTGACATAAGAGCTTTAAGGCAGTATGACACATTGAAGCCTCATTGTTGCTTGTGTCAAAGTAAGTATGCTGTCCACTCTCTGACTAAGCTCTGTATGGAGATTATGGAGAGTATGATATATATATGCTATATAATTCCAAGTGGGCAACACGGAAGAGAAGAAATTGTTGAATAAAGTCGTTAGTTTTTTTTTTTTTGTGCACAAAAAGTATTCTCGTAGCTAAAATTTAAACTAGGATT
>NW_015668723.1:0-619 GCF_001515625.1 Sinocyclocheilus rhinocerous
ATATCTCTGCCCAGATGTTACTTCAGCTCGAAGATGGATCACCCAATCCTGTAGACATGAGATTCATGTCTTCTGTGACGCATCATAGACGCTCAGTGGCTTATCTGCGGACAGAGAGTAAAGAGGGACAAGTTGAAGTTGCCTTTATGGCTGCCAGGTCTAGAGCTGCCCCCCGCAAGCAGCAGTCCATGCCCCATCTGGTGCTATGTGCAGCTCTCAGTGGTTCTCAACTTTCCAAACTCCTAATTACAGAACTTACAATCCCCATACACTCTGTTGCACTCTGGTCAGACTCTACTGCAGTGCTTACATGGTTGAAATCCAGCTCATGCCGCTACAAAGTGTTTGTAGGGACACGTGTAGCAGAGATTCAAGAGCTGACAGCATCTGCTTTCTGGCACTACATCAAATCTTGAGACAACCCAGCGGACGATATAACTCGAGGCAAGTTTCTCCGAGACCTCTCGAGAGGGAGCTGGTGGAGTCAGGGTCCACCATTCCTCAAGCTGCCACCAGATAGCTGGCCTGAACAACCTCCCTTATCTCTTGAAGAGCAAAACCGTGAGTTAAGACAGTCTGCGTTCTGTGGGTCAGTGACTGTTACCACACCCTTGCCAAA
>NW_015668724.1:0-477 GCF_001515625.1 Sinocyclocheilus rhinocerous
ATCTGCCCAGTGATCTGCTTGACATGCTTTTGAGCAGTATAATGTTTGCTTACAATTTGCACAGTTTCTCAACATTAGGTCAGAACGGATGGTACCACAATATGTACAGCTTTGAGGGGACTCTTCTACAGCACCGGTCACTGCCTGTCCCACGGTCGTGACCCAGCCTCGTTTAAAGGGCCTTCCCGATGCATCATAGGCATCCGTGCTCTACAGCCAGCTGAGAAATGGTCACTACCACCGCACTTGTAGCAGTGAGTACAGTAGACATCTAATCCACTTTGTCGACATGCAAAGCATTTCCTTACTCGACTTGGAGGCTGATAACGTTGCACTGGGAACCATTGTGGTCGCTGAACTGTCACTCTCCGCTGGTCATCCAGCTGCCAGTAACCTGGATGTGGATACTGAACCTGTGGTGAAGACGCATTGGTGACATCAATCACTGGAGGAGGACACTGAGTAGACATGACCTGA
>NW_015668725.1:0-503 GCF_001515625.1 Sinocyclocheilus rhinocerous
AAGTTTCTCCGGTAACACTTTACAATAAGGTTCATTAGTTAAAATTAATTAACTACTTGAATTAACATGAACTAAGCATGACCAATACTTCTACAGCATTTATTAAAATGTTAATTTCAACATTTACTAATGCATTGTTAAAATCAAAAGTTGCGCTTGTTAACATTTGTTAATGCACTTTGAATTAACATGAACTAACAGTGAACAACTATATTTTCATTAACTATCAACTAACATTAACAAAGATTAATAACTATACTGTAAATGTATTGTTCATTGTTTGTTCGTTAATACATTAAGTAACATAACTAATGGAACCTTATTGTAAAATGTTACCATTTCTCCTTGTTTTGAGGCATTAAAAAAAATATTTTAGAATTTCATTTCAATCCATGTAACAATTAAATACTAAGAGTGCCTTAAAACTCTGTAAACTACTGGCAACTCCTTGGATTTATCCCCATGTGGAATTAACCACAAGGTGCCAGCAGAGAGTTACCTTT
>NW_015668726.1:0-544 GCF_001515625.1 Sinocyclocheilus rhinocerous
ACCTCCTAACTGAACTCCTTTTCACAAATTGAACAGAAATAAAAAAAACAGTATAAATAACAAAAAATAAACAACCCAGTTATTTCTTAGTCTTATTAAGTGCAAACAATAAGTGCAGCCATAATCAAAGTAGGCTCCTCTCTCAATATTCAAAGTGCAAATGGAGAACAAATTTTCCAAGCATGATACAGAGCAATAGACAGCTATACAACCTATTATAGCCTACATACTAATAACAGCCTAGATATTGTATGTAGCCTAATTTGCGCGCATCAGGGAGTCGCTCTCAAAATGCGGGGTATTAAAATCGCTTGAATGCGCGCGTGCGTTTTACTTTCGGTTTCGATTTAACGATCACGCGAACTCTCGGCAGTGCGTGCATTCTACAATACAAGACATTCATTTTGTCAGATGCTCTGCAATGAATCCTTCTTTAATGTTTCTTATGGGCCAATGAGGGTCTTTTTTTGTTCGCGTTGAAGTAAATTTAAAATAATAAAAAAATATATTCTTGCCAATCAGGGGCCCCTGCACACGTGGGGCC
>NW_015668727.1:0-516 GCF_001515625.1 Sinocyclocheilus rhinocerous
AGGTAATGCTAATCCTGTGCAAAGAGACCAGATGTAAATATGCACATAAATATTCCATCATTCCCTGGCATGAAGCTTCTGATAGCTTTAGGTAAGGGCCTAATACCAACAGAATCCAATCAGAACTGAATTAATTTAATTAATATATTGTTCGACCAGACCTAACTAACATAAGCAACATATTGTAAATATATTATAAGAAACGTAGTATGCACAGAAAGCAATGTGGCATGAAGCCTACATGTTGACCGGGAGGTGCTTAAATCAAGTTACCCCTCCCAATTCTGGTAGTTTTACTGAGCTTTCTTATCCCGTACGAATTGGCCATTAATATTACAGACGTCTTGTGGTAAAATTACATTACTCCATCTACTCTTGTAAAAGTAATCCTGTCCACATAGGGATATATATATATATATTTTACTGTAATGGCAAACTTAATGCAAGTATTGTTTTTGCAAATAAAAATAATTTAATATATGATTGCAAGTTGTTTTTGACTAAATCTGCTGTTAA
>NW_015668728.1:0-856 GCF_001515625.1 Sinocyclocheilus rhinocerous
GATATAAATTGTTATTTGATATAAAGCGACCACTTAAATATTACATCTATAGTTAAATGGGGTTGGCTGCCACCTCTTAAACATAATTTGTGTGACTAAATGGCAACTACAGATCGGAAAAGGGATAGAAATCAGACAAAATCGAAGTCTAGGACAACAGTCATGTCAGATAGGCCAACCGTAAACTTTCTGGAGGAAAACTTTCATGATTATATATCGGCTGACGAAGAGTTTCCCCCTCTGCCCATCACTCCCAGCAAATCACCTGCACCAAAGAAAGGTAAATCGTTGCATTCGCCCACCTCAGCTGCTGCGATGGAGACTTCTGACATAGTTCAACAACTCTCGCAGCTCATTAACTCTAGATCTGATGCGTTGGAGAAACTGATCTCTGATAATACTCTGCGAATCGAGGGGCTCAAGAAAACTATTGACTTTGCATGTGCTGAGATAAAGGACATTAAGGAGAAATCTGCAGTCCTTGAGAAACGTATCTGTAATGACGAGGCGCCCCTGGATTCAGTTGAATCGCGTGTGGCAGAGTTGGAGAGCTATTCACGAAGATGGAATCTTCGTTTATTCGGGGTACCTGAGGCGGACAAACAAGATGTGCGACAAGAAGTTATTAGCATATGTCAATCGGTCCTGCCTACAGAGAAGACCAGACTCCCCAATCTCACTGACACAGTGCATCGTTTGGGTCAGAAGGAAAGGAAAGGAGCTGTCCAACGTTGACAAACCCAGAGGGATAATTATGCAGTTTACATCAAGGGGGATTCTTGATTCTCTGTGGAAAGCGGCGAAAAAATCAGAGTACCTGAAAAGTCAGGGTCTGCGATTTGCAGAAGATCTTTCG
>NW_015668729.1:0-461 GCF_001515625.1 Sinocyclocheilus rhinocerous
CACATTTATATTTTCTTGACATGCTTTTTTACGTCATGGATAAGTTTACCTAAGACACCATCATAATGGCCTATACCTAACAAGTGGTGCCACTCTATCATTTTGAGGTGAGTTTTCAATGACTCAGGAGTACGATTTCCTCTATGACGCCATATTTCGGACTTGTAATTCTGCCATGCACGCTCAATATGCTGAGTATGAGCACCAGTCCCTGGATCAACAAAGTGTCTTTTATGGCAGACAGAATACTGTCGATATCCATACTGGGAAAGCTGTCTCTTGTAGGCACGCCCTTCATCTGTAAGGATGGATGTTCTGGGTCTGATATGTCGTTGAATTTGGCTTATAAGTGTTTGCCTTGAGCGATCCTTGACTAGTCTCAGAATGGGTCTTCTGAAAATACCATCAACCTCTAACATCCCGAAGACCCACTGGCGTTCACGACGCCAAGTGTTGCCACA
>NW_015668730.1:0-550 GCF_001515625.1 Sinocyclocheilus rhinocerous
TCCAGCTCTCTTTCTGTGTCTTACTCGGGAGTCCCACTCGTTCAGAGTCTTGACATTGATGAAAGAGACTTCTCCGTTTGCGCCAGTCATCACTCCATCATGCTCACAGCGCACAATGAGGTCAATGTCATCCCCCAGCTTCCACCTCCGGTACCTGAGAATCAGTCAGGTAAGGTCACTACTTCGAATTTTATATACTTTGTTAGCAATTGGTAATCCCTTATAATATATCATCATTCTTAGGCTGTTCAAACAGCACTCAAATATATCAAATTTTTAGGCTCAAACACCATGTATATTCTGTAACAAAATGAAAGTCAAATCTGATTTAAGGCCACATATGGAAACAAAAAGAAAAGAGAACATGAAAAGAGAAAAGGCAAAAAATAGATAAGGAAATGGAAAAAGAAAGATTTTTTTCAGCCTGTGAATAAATTTTATGGTAAATTGTGCAAAAAAAAAAATATATACATTATAAAATATATACCGGTATGTATAGCTAGTGGGGTTGTGACAGTGAAGAAATTTTCCCACCGGTTAATCGACGTGT
>NW_015668731.1:0-648 GCF_001515625.1 Sinocyclocheilus rhinocerous
GGGGAGACCGGGTGTGGTTGTAACACTTTTTGTTTCAGCATCTGTAACTCTTGCTGAATTTTTTAACTAGAGTGCTCAAACTTTTATTCAAAGTACACACATTTGTTTACAACAAAAGGCACCAACTCAAACTTCTGCAAGAATATCACAGCCCTTATAAGTTGATGTCCAATGCATGGAGTGCTTTTGTTACTGTCACACCCCTGGACTGTTTGTGGTGTTTTCTTTCAAAGCGTGCAGTGTTGGGGTGCCTCCAGGACCAGGGTTGGCAGCCACTGATCTAGACAGTTGTATGTAAGGGGATTCTGTCACCCAGTGTTTAGCTAGCTGTGTTAGCATAATGCTTTGAAATTAGCAGTTCAAAAATGCATAGTGAACTAGTCGTCATAAACTCTCCGGCATGTTTTCTACACATTTTTTAATTCAGCTAACGATCAACCAGTTCTGTAAAAAAGCTCAGAGGTGCATCTCATGAATCTTCACTTAGCAAGCATGTAGACAGAGCACGAAGAAAGATTGAACCAAGTAACGTTTAGACCGTTTCATACCACTCCCCGTGGTCTAAAAATTTGACCCATGGCAAATTTTTAAATTTTGGGTATAGTAAGTATCCACCTGAGCCGGATCAGACAACATAGTCACCCTGTA
>NW_015668732.1:0-559 GCF_001515625.1 Sinocyclocheilus rhinocerous
CATGATCTGCACGTCGGGCCGACCTCTCATGTTTGTTGGGGTATAATACGTATAAAGCTCCGCCCTTTTCCACAATTGGCGTCGAAAGACAGTTAATTAGCCAAACATCACTCACAAAAGTGATTTAGCGACAACGCTGTAATAAAACTGTCCTCCATTACTGTGAACTGTGTGGAAACATGAAGGAGCATCTCACTATAAGAGAAGGTAGGAGCAATAATCGTTCATATTTCCACCGTAGTTCTGGTGTAACCGTAGTTTAACTGTGGTGTAATTACCACACAACTAATGCATTCACCTCATTAACAATGGTTAGATCACTGCAAACGCGATTTCTATAAAATTAAGTCTTTATGAAACCAATAGGCCAAATATAACTACAACTGTAGCTAAATTTCCCAGTAGAAAACTGCATGTAAAACATGAGAAAGAATGCCTAAATATACAGTATATAAGCGGTAAAGTCCTTTAAAATATGAAATATATTAAATAAAGTGAACATTGTCCTGCCACACTTGTGTAACGAGTTATAGTGAATACAATTTGAATGTAACACATT
>NW_015668733.1:0-500 GCF_001515625.1 Sinocyclocheilus rhinocerous
TCCCGTAGATCCCAGCGCCGGCCGGAGGTTCAGTCCGCCGGTGTCAGTGAAGATGAATGATGTGAACCCGAGCGCAGGACAACAGCAGCAGGACAGCGCGGTGGTGCCAATACTCCGCGCGCAAGAGAACCGCTCCATGGCCGAGATCATCGCCGACCACCCCGCCGAACTGGTGCGGACCGACAGTCCAAACTTTCTCTGCTCGGTTTTGCCTTCTCATTGGAGGTGTAATAAAACGCTACCTGTTGCGTTTAAGGTAAGAGCTTAAGTCTTTATGAATGCAGTCATTTATTAAAGTAATATGTGTAACGTGGACACTATAACGTAAATTGTTTTGGACGATTGTTCTGTGTTAGTTTTTATGTCAACATAACTTTATCAAGTGAAAAATATGAAGCTTGTGCAGGTCAAATTTCTATGCCGTTTTAGCACACTGTTGACTGCACTGACAAATACGAATAGAATTATAGTATTCTAATATTCTAAACATATTTAAACAA
>NW_015668734.1:0-1553 GCF_001515625.1 Sinocyclocheilus rhinocerous
ATATATATGAGCTGAAATTCATCTGCGCACTAACAAACTATACCTCACATTTACTAAATGCCCATGACATACACATGATTGTCTGGGTAAGAATGATGTCTCTTTTACATTAAATGGTATTACTTTTCACATAAATTCAGGCCCATTTCTAGGCATAGGCAAGCTAGGCGGTCACCTAGGGCGCCAATGAGCGCACGTACTGGCACTACATTTTAGCAAGGATGTGACAGAGCGTGGCACAGCCACCCTGAAATATGACTGCCACCCCCACTGGATCCCCTCAACACCACTGGGCTAGAGTACTGTCCATCTGACAATGCCTGTATGCCATTGGATCAGAGCGCTGTCAATCACTGCCTGACTGTTGCATGCAAAGTTTATATTTGGAGCGCTCAACAACACCTTAGATCAATGGGTTCTGTCAGTAATTTGGCATTTACTAACCAACATTACTTGACCAGATTTTCTCTCGCATTTGTTGCTTTTAATAAATGTGCTTTAGAAACTCAAAGTTAAAGCAGCCAGAGAAAAACTAATGCTTAAGAAATGAAGGGTTAAGAGGCTAACTGAAGCAAACACTGATCTCTATCATGGTGACATCAAACTTTTGTATGAAATTAAGTCAAACTGTAATAAGTGAAGATGCTGAGATCTTGAGAGATCTGTTAGTATTTAATGTTCTGTTGCAGCGAGTCATTTAAGCTTTTCATTATTTAGTTAGTTAGAGATAACTAAACTTTTTTTTTTTTTTTTAAAGATGAAATACCTGTAAAATAACAGTGTTTGTTAAAGTTTAAATAAAGTTTTTGCACTTTATTTAAATTAGGATATTTTACTTAAATTTTACAGTTTTTGTTTGGCAGCCTTTTTTAACGATTAATTTTTTTAGCGGTGTGAGAAAAGTCACGATCTCCAGCTGTAGTGCCTATGAACTCCACCAGAGGGCACTCCACCTCTGATTATTGCCAATCTACCCCAGACTACATTACCCATAATCCATTGCCGGACTCATCATCATTGATTGCCTTCACCTGTATCTCATTTCCTCATCAGTGTCACCCTATTTGAAGCCTGGTTCAACACAAACACATTTCTCAGTACTGTTTGTCTGTAGCATTCCTTAGTGCCTTGCCTTGCCTTGCCTTGCCACGCCACTGTTTCCTTTTATCTGATTGTTTTGCTGCCTGCCCTGACCTTCGCCTGTTTTTTGGATTACTTTTTTGTCTCATCCTGGATCAAAACAGGCAGGGTCAATTGGATCCTCAACTCCTTTGTCACGCCTCCCCCGTTACAGAACCATCTGGTGGTTATTTCTTGAATTATTATCTCCATTATTTTTGTAATTGTACATACATTTCTATGTAATTTAAGAAATCAGAAATATACTCTATGAATAATACAGTATTTTTCTGTATAAAAATAATTAAAATGCATCGATAATGATATAATACTTAAAATAACAGCCAAATAGTTAATTTATAGTTACTAAAATATGTTTCAAAATATATTTACATAAAAATATTTTTTACTAATGTATTTTTGGCATTTATATA
>NW_015668735.1:0-829 GCF_001515625.1 Sinocyclocheilus rhinocerous
CTGGCTCATCAAACCAGTCAAATTTCACGAGGGGAATATAAATCTGTCATCTCCATTCTTTCCAGCCCAAATCACAAGACAGATTTCCACAACGCAGTGGAAAGTTATAGGCTTTGAACAACCACAGGTATGAAATAAACCACACACTTCTACTGTTTCCAAATCAATATACTCCGCTTGGAATTTTCAGAGAGTGAAAAAGTCTTTGGTGTCTAGAAAAAATATCCTTTTCAAAAGGGGAAGTGTAGACTATATTTTGTTACTAATAAAATATTCTTATAGATTTAGACAAGTAGCACAAATGGTGCAGGATGAGTTACAGCACTTTGGCTTATAGGATTGTTCAAATCACTAACCACAAGTATGAGCAACAGCAGATGTGATGCTTTATTATCAAACAGCACTCATCAACAAATTGGTGTAGGAAATACTGCATTAGTGAAGTCATACTGTAAATAAACTGTTTGAAAGTGAAAAGTTTAGTTTATACACAGCTTTGCTGAAGTCGTATGAACACGCACTTTTAAAAACGAAGGTTTTTTTATTGGCATTGATGCCTCTATGAAGAAACTTTAACATCCAAAGAACCTGTGCATTCAACAAAAGGTTCTCAATAGTGAAAAAGGCTCTTTAGATTATTAAAAAATTGTTCTTCAAATAAAATAAACTACATCCTTCAAAATAAAGGTTCTTTATCGATGGTTCCATAAAGAACTTTTACCATTTATAGAATTTTTCCAGGTTCTTTATAGTGGAAAAGGTTTTTAAATTTTTAAAATTTTCGTCACACTTAGAATAAATGGTTTGTTTAAAGGGGTCATATGATGCA
>NW_015668736.1:0-2146 GCF_001515625.1 Sinocyclocheilus rhinocerous
AACAAAGGTCTTACAGGTTTGGATCGACATGAGGGTGAGTAATTCATGACAGAGTTTTCATTTTTGAGTGAACTATCCCTTTAAGAATTAATTAAAATACACTGTTAATGAAACATCGGAGGAAAATTTGCTTAAATAATATCACAGTGCAAAAAAATCTTTCACCTGAATCAGTTAATATTGCAATGAAACTAAGAAGTCTCAGCTGGGGAGCTGTTGTGACAAAAAGTAATAAGAACAACATTTCCCCAGATGCAGGAACATCTAAACAGTCTCCATCGGTTCCAGAGGCCTGTATCTGTGAAGCCAGGCAGAAATGAATTAGGGGAGGTGAATATCCAGACCCTCAGCAAAAGACTGCTAGTTGTAGCACAATATGCTCCACAGTCTTAATTCCCAGTGTGTGTGTTATTGTGCTGGTACTTGTGATTTCTCAACGGTCGGCTGCAAGTGTCTTCATGTATACTTTAATGGGATTGACTGTTAAACCTGTTTTCTGGTCAACACAGTCCCATTCTTCTCTAGAATCTAGAAAAGCCGGCGGAAAAGGGTCTTAGCAGCGGCGATGTGGGAATTCTGCGTTGAATCTCAAGTTATTAGTTTTACTTGTGTTTGTTCCTCATCTCGGTATTGTTGATTTCTCAAACCTCAAGGGGGGAAAAAGACTCATTCTCACCTCCGCAGTGTGACTATGAAGTTCTGAGACGCTCCTCACTCGCAACAAACGAGAACGTGCTGCTTATACTAGATCAGTGTGAGAATGGAGTTTTGGAAGCTTTTGATTCCATCTTTTGTAGCCTCTAGGGAATGTTTGTTTTTTACATTTTTGTTCCAGTGGAAAGAGAGTAGGTCTGACTTACAATTGATTTTACATTTTACACTTTACACTTCCACTTGTTCAGATGTATGGTGAAGATGAGTTAAGATGGTTAACTTGTTTTTCTACAAATCTTGTTCTATTTTTAAATTTTTTTTGGACCCTCTAGCAATTCATATTATTATGATTTTAATAAACATGTATTTCATTTAATCATTAAAAAATACCCCCATGCTACCATTCATATGTTTGGGGGCAGTAAGACTTTTACTTTTTTTTTCATTTGATACTCTCTTATGCTCACCAAGGCTGCATTTATTTGATAAAAATACAGTTCAAAACAATAATATTGTCAAATAATCTTACCATTTGAAAGAACTGTTTTCTATTTTAATATATTTTCAAATATAATGTATTTCTGTGATGGTAAAGAGTGTTCAGTGTCACATGATCCTTCAGAAATGCTGATTTGGTGCTCACGAAACACATTTTTCATTACTAATAATGTTAAAAACAGTTGTGCATGCTTAATATTTTTGCAGAAACTTTTTCAGGATTTTTTGATGAAGAGATATTTCAAAAGAATAGCATTTGCACTTTTAATCAATTTAATGCATCCTTGCTGAATAAAAGCAAATCTTACTTTCGAATGGTAGCATATATGTTGTATGAAAACATTTTTGAGAATAATTCATACTGGAAAATTAATAATAATTATTTAAATTATAATAAAAAAAAAAACGAAACGTCCAGTACTTTTATGAATTTCATTCTCATTTACTTCTTTAAACTCACATTTGAATTGCATCCTACATTCTGTTAGCATCGCATTGCAGAAACTGAATTGGAATTTAAAAGACATTAATTCTGATGTCCAAGACCAAGAAGAAAGCTTGATAAGCAACATGTTTTACTTGACGACTGTGGGGAGTAAATGCTGGAGGTTGAGGGGGTTGTGGCCGGTATCAGGAGACGTCTTGTCCCTCCAACACCTCATAAAAGTCTAGTTTTTACCCATGCTTCCTAAACCTCCACTGGTTTTTCCACTTCAGTTGGTGCAAGCAGACGAAGCGAGAAGGATTGTAGAAGCATGTTCTGGTCTTAGTTAAGATGTCAACGGTGTGTGTGCTTTCTCAAGGTCAACACACCCTAATAAGAATGCACCAGGGACCACTGTTATTATCAGCTAGCAACGGCTGAGGTAAAAAAAAAAAATGTAATTATTCCCAGGCAAGCGATAGATAAAAGCTCATTGCCTCGATCAGGGAAAGGATAGTTTTAGGTGGTGTTGATTTCCCAAAATGCCTCTTTTTTGTTACCTTCAAGAGT
>NW_015668737.1:0-1496 GCF_001515625.1 Sinocyclocheilus rhinocerous
GTTTAGACATTAATGGCTGTGTGTTGAGTTATTTTGAGGGGACTGTGTGTTTGAGTTTATTTTGCTTCAGTTCAGGAGAAAAAAGGCTTATTTCCCATATGCGTCTAGCAAGATGCAGTACTCTTTCCCGTATCTCAGGGAACCGAGGTTACGTTAGTAACAGAGTACGTTTTCAGACTGCTCATCTGAAGGTACAGCTGATTCTTGTTATTGTCTCTTGAGATCGTCCCTTAACCTCGACAGAGTAGGAGAGATATATATTGGCATTAGATAGTGTTGCTACCCATTCTGGTCCTTTCCCAGCAGCCTGTCTGATCCAAGCCATCCAGGAGCCACCAAAGCTAAAACCAGAAGCAGTACAGGTCAGTTTATGTGACTCCTGGTTTAATGACTACAGCATCAGATTCCACCAATGTCTGGCTCCTGCAATCTGAAAACTGAGAAAACAGCAGAATTTAGAATCATTATTGCATATTACTGTGCAAATTATAGTGTGCACTGGAAAATTGTAAGTTTTTTAACAATATTTTTGCAGTATCATGTAATGAAAAGATCATTAGCACAACAAAGAAAATCGTCCTCTGCTTCATTATTAACCTGTTGTCATAAGAAGTTGTGGTAGAAATGCTGCAGACGGGGAGGAGTGGAGGTATTTGTGTTTATAAATACAGTAGATTGCAACGAAACACTTTGCATTCTTGGGGTGCCATCTAGTGGCTGAAATATAAAGAGAAAGGTGAACCACCTGAAATATCTAAATCTCAGAACTCTCACTGACTCTCTTGCAGCCCAGTCAGGGCTTCAGTTGCCACTGTCAAAAATAAAACACCATTGTTACTGTAAGCTATTATAGTCAGGTTGATACATTCATTTATTTATTTTCTTGAATAAAGCCATCTATTTACAGTAGATGTTAGCACATTTTAATCTGCCTGGCAAAACTTTTTGTGTACTTTTTTTTTCTGCTGACAAAACTTAATGAAATCTGTAAGAATGTACTCTTTACAGAGTTTCTCATGCTCCGTTTACGTTTATCAATGTTCAAGTGATTATGACTTTCTATATTTCACTGGATAGTTCTAATTATTTTTTTCATGCTTCTCTCCAATGAAAGCAGCAGAATTCAGTTTAATCAGAATTTAACAATTTTAAAATGATTTCACATATGCCCTTACAGTGAATGTCTTGCAGTGTAGTTTGATTATTTGTTACATTATGAATATAACATAGTTCTGCAAAGCCTGCTCCTTCATTAAATCATCAGTAAGTGCATTGTATTCTAATGGTCTTTATTTGAATTAGTTTGCATATGTATTTAAAACATGTTAAAACATAATAAAACATATCATATTTCATTTGTGTGGGAAAGTGACCAGTAAAGCTGACAGAGAGTCCTCAAAGAGAGCAACTCTTTAATTCCCCAGAGGTATGAATGTTCTAGTCACGTTCTAGGCCGCCGCCATGTCGTGAAGGCGCTGTGTGTTTCGTTGTGAAAG
>NW_015668738.1:0-505 GCF_001515625.1 Sinocyclocheilus rhinocerous
TCGGGAGTCCACCCGAATGGCTAGAGCTATGAGTTCGTCCACCCCAGTCGGTAACTCCGATGAATCTATCTCGTCCTTAATTTTATCAGAAAGTCCAAACAGAAACATGTCCCACTGTGCCTCAGTATTCCACCCACACTCTGCAGCCAATGTGCGAAACTCGATAGAATAGTCAGTGACCGTGCTCTGTCCTTGACGTAACTCTGCGAGAAGTCGTGCTGCTTCTCTGCCCGCAGCAGCATGATCAAAAACCTTCCGTAGCTCCTCGGAGAATGCCTGAAAAGACGAGCAACAAGGCAGTCTCCTCTCCCACACGGTGGTTCCCCAGTTAGCCGCTCGTCCCGAGAGCAACGTTATGACAAAGGCCACTTTAGCCTCTTCAGTGGGAAATGAAGATGGTTGGAGGGAAATGTAGAGTGAACATTTGGCCAAAAAGGAACGACATAACTGAGGTTCCCCAGAATAAAAGGCTGGAGGTGGTAGCCGAGGTTCATGGGTGCGGACA
>NW_015668739.1:0-534 GCF_001515625.1 Sinocyclocheilus rhinocerous
GCAGGTCTTTCTGCCTGTATGAAGTGCCTTGCGAAGCTCCTCCACTTGCAGTGTCCAGCCCTGCTCCTCACACAAATGGTATGGTATGATGGCAGCTCCCTGTTCTTACAGAGCAAGAGTAAATGAAGCGTATGTGGGTACAGGTATGAGCACACTAGTCTGACACAAGTCCTTGCTACGAATCAGCAGCTTCAGCATAATCTACAGAGAAAATATTAAGTCAGTCTGGAATGAAGTGCCACATACCATATCAAATTATACATTTTCTAAAGAAAGTATTAGTCTGTGAAACTTGATGCATTTGCTTGTTAAGTTTTAAAAATAAAGAAAAAGCCTGACAATCAATTATATTTGTTGATTGAACCATGAGAGCCGTCTGTGACCCAGACTTGATGAAGATGTTGTCAGGTGAGGAAGGAATTCCTCCATCTCTCCTGGTAATGAACTGAGACACGCAGTGTTGGATTTTGGTGATTCCACTTGAATCTATATATGAGCCTGAAGAGATTGTCACCACATGAGTATCACATATAC
>NW_015668740.1:0-483 GCF_001515625.1 Sinocyclocheilus rhinocerous
CAGGGTTGGCATCATCTCTTCTCAGGTGTTCTGGATCCAGACTGATACCCAGGCAGTATTGTTTTGAAAAAACATAAAGTAGATCCAGATGATTATTATTATTTATGTATTTTTCTGCTCAGGACAGGAGCAGTGCTTTGCAGCGCTGGAATAATGATCTCCAGATGGCGCCACTTCATCATCAAACACTGCTGAAAACAAGCCAGATTCGGGTTTGAGGAGAACATTTGCTCTGACGAATATAACATTTTCCTAACAACACAAAGAAATCGATCATATATATATTTCATTTGGAAAAGTCATATACATTTGAATGAAGTAAAACTGATGGCATATTTAGGACTAGTCAGTTCAGTTAAACACTTGTGTTAAATTGCGATGTCTCATAGCAACATAAATATGAACAGGGACATTCAAAAAACTAAATGCACAATAGGAAAAGAGCAGGTGTAAACAGTTGTTCGGGTCAGTGATCGGCAGCAG
>NW_015668741.1:0-926 GCF_001515625.1 Sinocyclocheilus rhinocerous
TTTAAGGGGGTCTGAATACTTTCCGTACCCACTGTATATTAAACCAAACGATCGACTAATAAGATGATAAATGAACACCGGTGGAAACGAATTAACTACTCAGGCAACAAAGGAAAACTAGAACAAGGCAGGGAGAATAGAAACACAGAACATACACGTGACATTATGAAGAACCTGTCATTAAATAATTAAAGAGGACAGTTTAACCTTTCAGTTAAAATCTACCTTCATTATAGGCTATAGTTCATAGGCTATAGTTTTTCCATATTGTGTTATCGATTTTTTCTTTTTTCTTTTATATGCATTTGTCTAAAATGTTATTTTGAATGAAAACCTGACATGGAAGCAGACAATTTTTTGTCTAAGATTAATTGTTTTATTTTACAAACAAACAGTAAAGAAACTACCAATCACATTTTTTTATAAATTAAGCATGAATGCATGAGAAAAAAAAACAAACAAACAAAAAAAAAACTATAAAACATGATCTATAACATTTCATAGAATTTACAAAATATTAATATACTCTTTTGCTACAGTTTCAGGTGTTATAAGGCACAGACACAGGAGAGTCATAAAACATAGCAGTGTGTAGGAAGACCAGACATGAAGCTGAATGTAAACAGAAATTTCTAGTATGCCTATTTCCCAAAATGGATACACTGTAAGGTTGGAAGATGAATGAGGTCTGGTAAAGTTCTCCATCTCTTCCATGTCCTTTCTTTAATCAGTGGCACAAAGAACAAATGTGTGATCTATGGAAAGAGAGAAGTCTAAAATGTACCATGGAAGTCATTTTAATACAATCTTAATTCTACAAAACACTCAAATTATGCTTTCTCATTTTAGATACCACCCCATATATTAATTTAAATAATGTTACTTTCGAAGCCAAAGGGTTTCAAGTAGCTTTCACCTGAATAGTG
>NW_015668742.1:0-505 GCF_001515625.1 Sinocyclocheilus rhinocerous
TGAACCCGGGAATATTCCTTTAATGAGTTCATTTACTGTAGAAATGATTTTAAATCACTGCTACACCTACCATTTATGTCCAAGACAATGTACTTCCCTCATTTTGAATAAGCGGCGTGTCTTTGCCAATGTCAATTGAGTAAAGAATACTAGAGTGTTTCTCACACTCTACCAACAGCTCTCATTTGGCAGCACTGCACAGCATGTGGAAAGATCTGATGGAAAGGAACTCATCAGAAAAGCACTGTGGATCGTGTGCATTAAGCTACTGAAACACCGGCTGCCCTTCACACACTTGAGTCATCTTGGCTCCAGAGCTTTAACTCATCACCAGACTCCCCGAAGAATAACTTAACTGATATTTTACTGCTGCCTGGACCATGGGAAAATTAGTTTTGCAGAGCCAAATTTATCCTCCCCCACACTCTCTACTTCATCATCCGCATTTTTTAATAATTAACACTGACTTGTTCTATTCCCTGCTCTATTATTCAATTCTGCCGTC
>NW_015668743.1:0-536 GCF_001515625.1 Sinocyclocheilus rhinocerous
GTGCCACAGAGAGTACTTAATTTTGAACAGTAAGATTTTTATTATGATCTTTTAAAACCCTAACAAACTTATTTTTGTTTTGCTAAATGTGTGTTTTAGGCTGTATTTCTTTAAAGTAAACACCATTTAGTTTGAAATCTACTACAATCCACTATAATGCATGAAATACAACTTCATTAATTGTATTTAACTAAACTGAACTACAGTGCACAAACACACTAGAAATTGCAAATGAGGCAGCTAGCACTGAGAGTAATGGGTCATACAGTTAATATTGTGCACTTGGACAAGTGCAAATGCCAGATGACAACACACTTCACATCTCCAAAAACTATTGGGCATTCATCCACAGTGGGGTTTGATTCACTGGCAGGTAGCCAAGAGAGAATCAGGCAAACATTATAATCCCACTTTAGAGATGAAATAATTTTAGGCATTGACTAAAACATTTTGTATGACCAAAACATTAGATCTCAATGCATTTCACTGGATTGGATACATAATTATTTTGAGAATAAACGTCATTCCATATATTA
>NW_015668744.1:0-539 GCF_001515625.1 Sinocyclocheilus rhinocerous
GACTGTTGCACTCTATATACACGAGTCAACGACATTTTAGATTTACTTTCCCATTAGAAATTACTGTCTATTTTAAATATCCCTGCTAGAAGTAGTAAACCCTTAGAAGTGTGCTAGACAACAGACATGGATTAAAAGCCACAACACAATTCTGATTCCATGAGGTCTTTAAATAGCTAAGACCTGGAGACGTGTGTGTCCTGCTATGATAGCTTTCTCCCATTTCTTTGAATGACATGCCAGTTTCATTGTGACATGACACGCAAACTTAAAGTGACTATTAAAAGACACCCAACTACTACTGACAGATAATCCTTCCGTTAGCTACATCAAGAGAAATGTGGCTAGTTAAGTCAAAACTGGCTCTAATGGCAGTGATAAGCGTCTCGATGAAAACTCAAGACCAAACAATACGTTTTTTTAATTGTGAGGTGGATTTTTACACCAGCAGGTCTACAATAAAGCTCACACCTTTACGATAAGATAACAGTGGGTTAGGACAAGGAGCATAGTCCTTAGAGAACAACTGTCCCTCACCG
>NW_015668745.1:0-546 GCF_001515625.1 Sinocyclocheilus rhinocerous
AAAGCTAAATGGAAATATTAAAAACAAAAACTACTAGAAATGACAAAGATCACAAAATTATTAAAACAAACTAAAATTCAAACGAAAACTGAATATATAAATAAAAAACGAAATACATATATTACATATTAATACTAGTAAATAAATCATATTAAAATAATAGCACTGTACTATACTAAATTTGGTAGGCAAACAATCAATGTCAATGTCTTGCAGACCTGATGAAATATTACAGACGCTGGACTGCAATTTCTGAGCAATCAAAAACCTTTACACTTTATAAAAGGTTAAAGAAAACATTTGGTCTGTACACAAGAAATAAATGGACCACTTACACAAGTTCTGTGTCATGAACTGAGTGAATGAAAACTTTTTTTATTATTAGATTTAAATAAATCGAACATTCTAACTATTGTAATGTTGTGTGTTTAGGTTCATATTACATCATAATTTTTATATAACTCAGAATGTGTTCATAATTAATAAATTAACCATGTGGGCGACTTTAGGTTATGAACTCCCCGGGTTATGACCTTGCAGGCACCT
>NW_015668746.1:0-997 GCF_001515625.1 Sinocyclocheilus rhinocerous
AAAAGTCAGATTTTCATGATATGTCACCTTTATTTAAAGAATTAATCTCAAAAAGAGATTTTTTACATCATAAATGTGGTTTAAGACTTTAAATCCCACAAAAAATACCAAAATAATTTTAGTTTAGAAACCTGAATAACAACAAAAAATAGTTTCATATGATTGATCTGTTTTGTTTTTCTCGTCATTATGATCAAAAGGAACCCTGACACTCACCTTCTTTCCAGTAATATGAGCTAAACACAAAAATATTGATTTAACAGCACAACATTATCTGTTCAAACAAGCAACGGTGACATTTGAAGCTGCTCTCAAGGCCAGAGACAGTGTCAGTGTCCCTTACCCACACTGAGAAAGCAAGACAAACAAGTGACGCCAACGTGAGTCTCTGCTTTGGCATTTCTGACACATGTTTGAACACAGAATTGTTTCCCGGTCTGGATTTTGAGCTCTTGGGTCAGTAATGATTGAAGGACTCACCAATGATGCCAAAGATGCCCAGGATGTTGGGAGCGAAGATGACCAGCATGTTGATGAAGGTCAGGAGAATGACGGCGATGGCGACGTGTCGGATCCAGTTGAAGGTTTTATTAGGGAACATCATCTCTTGAATGGCTCTTCGCACCTTTGAGAAAAAGTAGCAGATTGAAGCTTGAGAACATTTTTATGCCATTTTTGCTGACTGAAATTACTTTAAGAAACTTTTGAGCCCCTTTGAGCTCTTACTGTACAGCAAGCTCAATCTGTCCCCTAAAGCATGGGCGGCATCAATCGTTTTAACTGTATATATCACAATGTACTTATTTTTGTTGTATCATTCAACCCAAATGATTCATCTATTACATCAGTGCTACTTAACCTTTTTGACTCCAAGGTCCCACTACTCTACAAGACAAAAATGAAGGGCTAAGATATTGCCGTAATGACAAAGCTGCTTGTTTTCAGACTTTTTATATACAGAAACTAGGAGTGGCATTATATTAAAATAATTAAATAC
>NW_015668747.1:0-727 GCF_001515625.1 Sinocyclocheilus rhinocerous
TCACATACCCTGCCTTTAAAGGGTTAATCTAATTCAGACCATTGATACAGACCGGCATGTCACATGACCTGTAATTCAGCACAACATGCTGTTTAAACTAGAGCAAAAATCAATGCATAATGAACTCATCCTTTAAACGCTTTGGCTGTGCATTTATTTGCACGATGTCTATACTCTAAGGAAACCTACAGCATCGATTACATGAAGTCTGTCCTGGTCAATAAACAGGTAAAGTGCACTAGCTAAATGAGCCTTAAAGGGACCGCTCACATTAAAATGATGCAATTATTTATTCACCCTTACATTGTTCCAGATCCTCACAGCTGTTATTGTTTTCAGTATGATGCTTTTATCCATTCAAGTCCAGCAATCACAGGCTATAAAAGCTCCATAAAAGCAGTCCGTAAGACTCACAAACAATATTTCAATTCCTTCGGAAGTCATAGTTTTTCCATAGTTTTGTGTGAGAAACTTTCTGAATATTAAGTCATTATTCACTCTCAAAACAAATAATTCAAACTCGTACTTAATTGTATTGAATGTGCACTTGTAGCGTACTTCAAATCTTAAAAATATTAATATCGTCTAACACATTTTAAAAAATGCACTTTGTAATAATTTCAAATTAAAACTTACACTTTTAAATCATTGTTTTAATATTCTTTAAAGAAGCACTTACTTTGATGTGTTGATTACATACTAAAGCACATGAAAAGCACTTGATTAT
>NW_015668748.1:0-464 GCF_001515625.1 Sinocyclocheilus rhinocerous
TTAGGAAGCCTGTCCAGGTTTTTAGTGAAGTCCAAGAGAGGCGCTTGGAATACTGATGGGCCCTCTGATCTGTGCTTGTCTTGTCCTTAAGATCTCACTAAAATGAAGCTTCCTAAATGCTGCACACTGGGGACGGCTACAGGTGATCGAGAGAGTGCCAAAAGTGGCCTCATTTTCTGTACTCTGTCTATCTATCTATCTATCTGTCTGTCTATCAAGACCTTTTGCATTGAGAAATACACTCAAATTGGCAAAACAAATTACTTAACACCATTACTAAAATTAATACAGTTTTTCTTAATTGCTTTGGCACATTTTTCGAAACAGTCTTAACATTCCCTAAACTGTAAGTGCAATTGTCACAATTGTTTGCTGGAACATCAGAACATGTTGCATGTCTGCAAAATGTAGTAACTCAACCAAAACATTTAATTCATGCTTCAAAACCTAGTTATTGTGTCAGT
>NW_015668749.1:0-1265 GCF_001515625.1 Sinocyclocheilus rhinocerous
TGAAACTACACAGAATCTGCTGTTTGGGTTTAACTATCATTCAGAAAGAAAACTACAATTTGATTAAAAACAGGTGCAAAAAACCTCAAATTCAAGCAAAATGCTTAATAAGTGATTCAGAAGGAGGTTGCATGAAAAACTACAGTTAAAGTCACAGATATTATACATGCTATATATGCTATGCTTGAATCTGAAACAATTGAATCTCTCGGCATCCCATTGTTTGCTGTTTAATTCATGTAACTGCGCTTATGAGTGTTTTATTTGCATCACATTCATGTGATATTTGATATTCACAGAAGTGTTTATGTTTGCATTTCCGTGCAGCTTTATAAACTAATGATAAACAGTACATTCTCACCGCAGCCTGTGCAAAACAAACACGACTCAATGGAACAGAAGTAAAACATTACTGAATAATAATAATATATTCTCTTTCAGCTTTCCCACTGGCTACTGAATCATCCTGCTTTATTCGATCCGTCAGATGTTTAAACTAAAGCCAGGAGCGCTTTGAGGTTTTTTACAGTCACTGAATCATATTTATGATTTTGTCCAGCAACAGGTAATTCATCTATCCACAAAAAAAGTCTTCGCTTCTTTCTTCGTTTGCGCATTCTTTCGCCACAGCAATATAAAAATAATTGTCGAGGCTGGTTAGGTGTCATTCAGTCCAGTTTGAGTCTTTTTAATAATATAAAAATGTGTTTTTATGATCATTTAACTTGCTAATATAATATTACTATAAATCCCTTGTCATTAAAAGTGTAATATTTTAGTGGTTTTTAAAGGTTATGATACTGATTTTATAATGTCTAAATATAAATCCAAAAGCAGAACACGTGAAAAGGATTGTATTAGGGAGTGGAAACGGCGAATGAGCCAATAAGTGATCCTATGCTGCCATTTACTGGTTATAGTGGGAATATCATGTCATTATAGTGTTTTCCAACAGGTGGCAGAAACCTTCCATTTAAGCATGGCACATTTTCCATGGATTATCTCCATTAATAAAAAAAATCATATTTAAAGTTAATTTTGCATATATTGATCTAATTTTATATTAATTTATACAAAAAAGAATAATTTTGAGACAAATTTTAAAAATACTATAATTGAAGCTTACCAGCGTTTCTTATTTGTTGTCTTTAATCAATGTGAAACTTATTTTTTTCTAAATCATACCCCCCAACTTTTGAATGGTAGCGTAAGCGTATCACGCTTTCCACAAAAATATTGTGCAGCACAACTGTTTTCAACATTGA
>NW_015668750.1:0-535 GCF_001515625.1 Sinocyclocheilus rhinocerous
GTCCCACAATGTCTTTTGTTTTTGCCAAAGGAAGAAGGAGGTCAATGACTTATTCATCTCGCTAGTAGAGGTGCTACTTTCACACTCCAATTTATACAAAGACTTCTGTTTGGACCAGAAAACCTTGTCTGGAGACCTTTGGCCTATACTATATTGAGCCAAGGTGGTAATTTGGGCCTAGCTCAGTCGTTGTTTTTAATGGATCTGAAGACTCACAAACTATGCAATCTTCCTAAGTTTTATCATGGGTTGCTTACTGTGTGGGGGATGTTCCAGAAATTGAGGACAAGCAGTGATTCACTGTTTTGGTTGTTGAAAGAGCCAGTGCTGTATGGGACACGATTCAACATCGAGCACTTAGCTGGGTCTTTTATGGCACAGCGTTTCGTTTCAGCGGGGATTGTTACTTTGAAACATGTCTTTGATCTGACTGGGCCAAACTTGTTTAACGCTGAAAAACTGGCCTCTCATATAGGAGTCCGATTGTACAATCAGGATTGTAAAGCATTTGCTCAACAATTGGAAATGTGAACTC
>NW_015668751.1:0-572 GCF_001515625.1 Sinocyclocheilus rhinocerous
TTGATTGATTGATTGAATAAAATCTACAGAAATGTACAACATCCTTGCCATAAGAAAATTATTTTCCACAATTGAATACCCCTAAAAAAATCTCACTGCTCTCAATAAGAACATTTCTCACCAAATTCATGCAAGATGAAATGATTTTCAGATTGATTTTTAGTGACTCTACGTTTGGTTAGTGTTTGATTGTCTTCACTGAGCTCATATCCAGCAGCGGCTCGTCGGGCTTCTGTCAGATCTCTGGAGGATCAGCTCCATGATGACATCACTTCCTGAAGCCCACAGACTCTGGAAAGTGTTTGCAAAGAGACTAAATGTCTTGCCAGAATAAGAGTTCATTGTGACTTCGATCTAATCCAGAGACCAAAGGTTTCCCGTCAAACCTAAAATAGCTCTATGAATCGAACTTCTACACTCGGAGATGTTACGGGCTGGATCTCACCAAGCCCTTCAAGAACATGTTTAGGTTAGATTTTGCACCAGAATTTAAAAAAAATCTATAAATATATTTGCATAGTTTATATTTTGCACATATATCAAAAGAATGATAAGAATAAAAATGTAAAATA
>NW_015668752.1:0-504 GCF_001515625.1 Sinocyclocheilus rhinocerous
GTGTGTGTGTGTGTGATCTCATGATTCAGATTCACACACTGAGACAAGACGATCAGAAGAGACAGAAATAACAGGATAATTTAGTTTCTGAGGATCTGATGGATCTGCTATCAGACGATCATCCTGAACAAATAAAACACAAGAGGATGAAGTATGTATCTGAGTGAATAACTGTAGTCTGAGGACAGAAACACACTCACCTGTGAATACCAGCTTTGCTCACAGTCAGAATTGTTGGTTTTATTCAGTAAAACAGGCAGAATCCCGTACACAAACCCCACAGCAGTCTGAATCTCTGCACATGACACTGTGATGTTATACATGATTCAAAGCTGGAAAAAGAAGCGTATTTTAATTACTATTGCATTATATTTTTGCACAAGTTTTTTTTTTAAATAAACGTTAAAAAGTGGAAAACAAAGCAGCGAAAATGTCAAAAGCCTAATTTTCTATAATTTCTAGTTTCTTAAAGGGGTCATATGATGCGATTTCAATTTTTCCTTT
>NW_015668753.1:0-1032 GCF_001515625.1 Sinocyclocheilus rhinocerous
ACTTTATTTCTAGGCTTTAAGCTGTTTTGGGCCATGAGGGAGCTGTTTATAGCGCAGGGGAAAACACTGGGCACCCAGGCAGTGCAAAAATACACACACGCACACATTTGTCTCATATCCTTTGCTGCCTGGCATCAGTTGGCATGGTGTCCATTGGGATGTACTGTAGATATAAGCATCCTGTGAACTGTGTGTTAAAGCACTAGCAGCCTGTGAAGTGTCACCATTGAGATTTCCAATATAGTGAATTACAAGAAGGCAAGAGAGCATCTTATCATAGGGAAAAAAGGAAAGAAGTGAAAATGCTCATCAGTGAAGATGAGGAGGAGAACTGAAGTACTTCTACACAGAATTAGTGTGTTCCTCGCATTAAGAATCTGGATCCTCACCAACTCCTGTCACTACCCTGACCACCTGTGGTCACACTGAATCAAACCACTGCTGTACCTCATTTTACTCAGAGCTTTGCATCTAAATGATTGTATTTCAATAATGCTGCTGTGAATTTGCTTTGTAAATTAAAGTTATCAAACTTTTGGACCCCAAAAGATGAAAAACTGGGTAATATCATTTATTATTATTATTATGTTATCTGGAGAATATTTACTTTGTATTAAGTTAACAGTTTATTTTACCCACTATTAAGAGTAATGCTATGTGAGCTGGAAAAAAGTTTGTACTGTTTAAAACCAAGGCTATAAAAATAATTGTGATTAATCTCTTGATTCCCAACCAGTTTAAAGCAGGCAAAATAAGATCAAATTTGGTAAATGTTAAAAATATTGTCTTAAACACATTAAATTAATACCTTTAATTTAATTAATATCTGCAACCCAGTTTGAAAACCCCTCCAATAAGAGATCCAGCTGATGTGTAGTGTACCATTATGAAAAGCATTGCATAAATACTATACACAATTTTTTCCCTCATTATTCTGTTTTTTTTCTTCTTTTTTTCTCCAGAGTAAACCAGCTTTCCCGGCCGCCATCCACAGTTAAGGTAAGACCTCAAATTCCTGCAAGTCTCCAACAA
>NW_015668754.1:0-584 GCF_001515625.1 Sinocyclocheilus rhinocerous
TTTCCTGAATGATGTAAATCCTGTCATGTGTTTCTGTTAGCCGTTGTGTTTCTGTTAGCCGTTCCCTGACCTGTGTGTTTCTAAACCGTTTAGTGGTGGCACTGGAATGATGCCTAACCTGTTAGTATTGTTTGCGAGTTGTCCATTATTTTGAATCTTTTCCGTAAAGATGTGAGGCATGTGAGGGTTTAATCAGTGTGATCACGTGTGAAGTCTGTAAACATTTTGCAATCAAAATGTTCATTGTGGGTTTGGTGGTTTGTATTGGCAACTATAGGGCCAGATTTCTGCTTTCAGTTTTCGTCTCAGTCCCAACTCTGTTTCATACACCTGAAAATGTGCTCCCATGCATTCATCCATCCTTCCATCCTTCTGCCCATCCTTCCTTCCAGCCATTTGTTCAATCATTGCACTACTGCACTTTTTTTTTCTTTTCTTTTTTTAATTTCTGTTAATTTCCATATTGTTTTAATTATGTATCTTTAATAAAATAAAAAAATAAAATATATATATATAATACACATGCACAGTGTTTTTGTGTGAGAAGCAGGCTGAAATTAATGCCAGTATATTCGCTGAAAATC
>NW_015668755.1:0-537 GCF_001515625.1 Sinocyclocheilus rhinocerous
ATATATATATATATATATACACATATATATATATATATATATATAGGCTTGAGTAAACTGTCTCTGGTTCAGTTAATCAATACTCTATTTGTCTCTCTATCAAAAGGAGACTCAAAATAAATTCTGTCATCTACTCAGCCTCAAAATCAGTGCATTTTTATGAAGTTTCCGAGAATGACCACATTTTTCAAAAGTGGATTGAATGTGGCACTATTGCTATCAAGCTTAAAAAGGCAATTTCAAAAAGTTATTTTAAAACCATAGTACTATCACATATCAGTTATTTTTGCTGCAAATTCAATAAAAAATGAGTAAACTTTACAAAAAATTAATAAATAAATAAATACATAAAACAATAATACTTCAGGTATTGTTGCAAAAAAAGCTGCTTAACAGTATAAAACACAAGAGTTAAAAATAAAAAACTTCAAATTCAGATTGGATGAGTCCAATTAAATTCCAATAAATTCTGATTGGATGACTGTGCACATCAGTTTATATCTATAATAATACACAGAGTTGCTTAGCAACCATACA
>NW_015668756.1:0-780 GCF_001515625.1 Sinocyclocheilus rhinocerous
ATAGAGGGGAGAAGAAAAAAAAACGATACTGAATATACCCGATACGTACGTATTACCCGATAGACGACATTTTTTTCTTGGAAATACATCTGAAAAAACGCGTTGTCTTATATTCGGGGTCTAGACTTTGACATGTCAATAATACACCCACAACAATAGGTGGCGCCAATTACGCGTAAAACGAGTGTGCCATGAAGTAATGTAATGTGTGTTGTAAAGATCGCGATTGAAAACAAAAGAAAAAGAAAAGCTTACAGCGGCACGGATCGTGACTGTCATGTTAGCCTGATGGGACCAAACTTCATCTGTAAGTGATTTTAAAATCTAAGACCGTACCCAGATTTGAAGACTACAATAAGATTTCACTTCTACTGTTAATACAATTTTGGTAGGCTACTATGAGATGGATAGCCTAAATGTTATATAATTCAGATGGGCTACCTGTTATTTTTATGGTATATCAAAAAGTTTATATTTTTAAATGTGATTGTTGGTACATGTTACCAGTATTTACCATACTCTCAAAACAAAAATTAAAATAGGAAAAATATGCAATATGAAAATAATTTATGAATTTTTTTTCTCAGTAAAACAAGATTTGGTTTTCAGAAAAGCCTTTTTTCAAAAGGTACATCTGGAAAAAGGGGGGTCGTCTTATAATCAGGGTCGTCTTATATTCGGGTCAATACAGTAATCTAATTTTAAATTAATCTAAAATTAGATTAATTTCATTTCATTTAATTTAATTTGATCGGGCAGTTTTTTCCTCCCCGAACTCCA
>NW_015668757.1:0-537 GCF_001515625.1 Sinocyclocheilus rhinocerous
ATGAAGATCCGGTCTATCGAAACCGAAAGGATCCATCAGATGGACGCGAGGGGTTTTCCGGTGCAGCGATCGGTTATTACATCACATCACATCACATCACATTCGCGTAATTACACTGACAGCAGCGATGACGCGCTCGCTGCATCTCGGCTGAAGGTAAAGGTAACATTCACCTGTTTTCTACACTGACTGCTGTCGAGCTCTCAGCGCCCAGAACCGACGACAGGAACGAGATGGAAAAACTCCTGAGCTGGCAAACACCGACATCCATCGCCACCGGGTAACACGGAGAATTCATTCTGTTCTGCCCATCAGACGCTCCGAATCACCGACACGGGTGAAGAATGTCACATTCTCGGCTCTGTGCGTGATTTATCCCGCGATGCGCCGGTGGTTTGGACACAAAGGTGCAGGAGATCCGCAGCCGCTGGCTCATTAGCATAATAAAAGCGCACGGCAGCGCGCCATTGGCTGCGAGCGCGGGGTATTTGACTAATCTATGCCAAGCCCCGCCCCCACGCAAACAGTATGAACGCA
>NW_015668758.1:0-1131 GCF_001515625.1 Sinocyclocheilus rhinocerous
CTGCATAGACAGCAACACAACTGAAATGTTCCCAGGTCCAGAAACATAGCAAGGACATCAGTAAAACATCAGGGGTTCAACCCTAATTTTACAAAGCTACGAGAATACTTTTTGTGTGCAAAGAAAACAAAAATAATGACTTTTTTCAACAATACTATATTACATACAACAATATATTACTAGTAATATAAACCCTAGTGCTAGAGATGATTGACTGAAACTCTACTGATCTCTTTCTCTGTTCTCCGAGCAGCTCGAGAGTTGGACGGCGTCAATCTGAGAGGGTTTTATATCTGGAAGCTTCAGGACCATCATGATCTTCAGTTCGGTCTCTTCAGCTCCGCCGCTCATCACTCTCGACCCAAAGCGTCCGTCAGCCTGTACCGCGACATCATCAGCCACCGCGGCTTTCCATCCGCCGCTGACCTGCGACCTTTGACCTGCAGGGACGCGGACAACAGGACGAGCTGCGAACTTTGCACACGCATCGCGGAGAACAAATCACTGCTGTTCTTCAGCGTCTGCGTGTCCATCAGCGCCTCCATGCTCTGCTTGCTCGTCATCATCTCTGTGGTGAGGAAGAGGAGGAGAACGCCGATTAACGTCGGGCCGCAGAGACTCAGAGTCCAGCAGAGGTTCCCCATGATGAAGGTTGCACAGGGCTCCTGCGCAATTAAACCTTAAAATTAATGGAATAGTTCAGGCAAACATGAAAATGCACTCATCCGAGATGTGGATGAGTTTGTTTCTTCATCAGATTTGGAGAAATGTAGCATTGCATCAGTGTCTCAGCAATGGATGTGAATGGGTGCCGTCAGAATGAGTCCAAACAGCTGATAAAAACATCTCAATAATCCACAAGTAATCCACAGCACTCCAGTCCATCAGTTAACATCTGGAGAAGACAAAAGCTGAAACTAATCCAGCATTAAGCCCATAATCAGAGCAACCGCAAATTTTGAGCAAATTTTCAATTTTGGGTGAACGGTTCCTTTAAGCATTTAAACACTTTCGTGTATTGGCACAAAAGTTGGTGGAAATGATCATCCATGTGTTCCAAACGTGCCTGAAAAGTTTGAATACAGCGCCACCTAGTGTTCAGAAGATACAGTCTAGTCCATGTCTATTAGA
>NW_015668759.1:0-1189 GCF_001515625.1 Sinocyclocheilus rhinocerous
GAATTCAGCTCCGTGGACAGAGAGAGAAAGCGTTTGCCGCTACACGGATGTTAATGAGCTCTGCTCGCTCCCCCCAACGCTCTTTCTCCTTGAATCGCTCTCTCTTTATATGCGCTCGAGTGAGCGTTTGTAAGCTTGAAGGAAAGGTAGCGGCGCTCTTTGAACAGACCTTTGCGTTCGCAGAGAATGCTCGCCTTTCAAAGGCCGCCATTAACCTACTTCATCAGCGAGGCACAATAAAGCAGGGTGTGGAGACGAAAGCAACACGTGCCGTGGCCGGTTTAACGCGCACAATTGTGAAGTGTGAAAGGCAGAGCGGAAATCTGATGGAGAGGTGTGTGCCGTATACTGAAGCGTTTAACACACAGAAGCCATGAGAACTCCCACACTGCTAATGCTGTAATGGAGAAGGCTGGGAAATTTCATTCACTTTTCGCAGCCCTAACAAATGGATACGCAGACAAGGCGGTTTACCTGATGCTGCTGACACGCGTGTTAAACAGAGGCATTCTTTAACCCTAAAATGCATAAATGAAATGAAGCCTATTTTAAAATGGTTTGCCACGTTACATTATTTTCACGACAATTAATCATAACACATTCAGTTTATTTTTTGTAATTCTCATTATTGCCACTTATGATTCTCTTTATTACTTCACCATTGAGTGACTTTACTGATGCAATAATATGATTTTTTTAAAATTAATATCAGCTTAAATTGAAGGCGTACAAATACAATACTTCTATTACACTTTACATATTTAATTATATTAGTATTTTTTTGTTGTTGTATTACATTAATACATTTTGTGGGAAATATGCTAATCAAAGAAATAATGTCACAATGATGGATAAATAAATAAATAAATAAACCAACTAATTAACTAACTAACTGGTGTAAGATTTACTTGGAAATTATTTTCACACAGAAAATGTTAGTACGTTTCACAAATAATTACAAATAAATGACAAATTAAAAGGACATTGAATTAAGAATGATTTTTTAAGCAGAATGCAACTTTGATTTTCCAAGACAATTTTAATGTGACCTTATATATATATATATATATACCTTATATATATATAAGACAATTGTAAGACAATATATAAGACAGTTTTAATGTGACCATATATATATATAAATAAATAAATAAATACATAAATATATACATTATATATAGTAAAGGTA
>NW_015668760.1:0-533 GCF_001515625.1 Sinocyclocheilus rhinocerous
TACCTTATTGTACGATCTCAGATGTTAACTTTAAGTTAACATAAATATTTTAATAACTCTACACTTATTTAAAAAAAAAAAAACATATCAAGGGGTGTGTTAATGTAGTATGGTTTGGCAGAGGAAGAGGTGGGTGTGGTGGTTAGAGTTCTGGATGATAGATCGCACCTGACTGTGACAACAAATGGTGTGCGTGTCGCTCACAGCTCACAACCTATAATCATCAGTGCCACTGCAGCCATAACATATGGTTTTACAAACATTTATTGAGTTATGTGTCACAACTGCAAAAAGGGTTCAGCAAAAGCTATCTGGGTTAAATTTTGTAGCAGCCTTTAACTATCACTAAACATATTTTACTTTGATCTCTCAAGTCAAACATTAAAATTAATTGATATGATATATATATATATATAAGCAAATGGTTTAAGCAATGAGTTTTGGTAATGAAGTACAGGAGACCTTGGAGTGTTGTGACATTTTTTTTAATATTTATAAAAGCTGTAGCATCTGTCTAATTGTCACGCCCATGG
>NW_015668761.1:0-543 GCF_001515625.1 Sinocyclocheilus rhinocerous
CTCCAGTTAAAAAGTCCATGTTGTCACATCAAAATCCATCCACATTTGTTTAGAGCTGTTTTGGACTGTTTTTGGTTGTAAATGTTGCTTGGTCTGTGCAGATTTATCTCGTGATTCAGACGAGACAACTTTTTACTGGAGAAAGCAGTATTATGGATAGACATTTGAAGTTAAAATGTCTTAATAATGGATTTGTTTCTTGCAAACACGCAGCTTTTCACCTCAAAAAATGTTAACTGTTGGACAGGAGTGGTGCGGATTACTTGTGGATTATTGTGATGCTTTTATCAGCTGTTTGGAGACTCATTCTAACGGCACCCATTCACTGCAGAGCATCCATTGGCCTGTTCATTTTCATTCTTGATTCTACAGAAAACAAGACGTGTTGCCACAAGTCTGATTCCAAGATGTGCTACAGTAAGTGCAGCATTTCATGTACTGCGCACAGTTTAAAACATAAGCTTACCTTAACATTTATTTGCTACCAAGCAAGTGCTGCTGTTTGCTTAAAGGGGTCATATGATGCTGCTAAAAAGAACATTA
>NW_015668762.1:0-519 GCF_001515625.1 Sinocyclocheilus rhinocerous
GCCATATCAGTGCAAGTGAAACTTGTGAAGTTAGTTTATATAGTTTATAATATATATAGGTATTATAAAGAGTAATAAAAATTTAAACTCAAATGTAGTCATGTTTAAAGCTTTATCTATTAATTCTAAAGCTTATTTATATTCTATACTATCTGTATATATTTATATTAATTTAAAATAAAAGATTAATAATTATTATTTTAATATGGCTTGTGTAATGTATTAAGGCTATAATAAATATATAAATCATATAATTATAATAAATAATAATCACTAAAAGCCAGATGATTTTATCTGTAGTGCCCTTTAATTTGGAGCAAGAGAAACTGGGGGGAGTGGCTTTATTGCATCAGAGATGTCACTTTTCTTGAAGCTGATTGGTCAAATTTCAGTTTGCAATCTCTAAACTAGAACATAACCTGCCCCGGAGCAGGTTAGCTGTGGAGCCCCAGGTTTCTCTTTGTGAGGTTTGGCTAGCAGTGACTGAAACGCAGCTTTACACACAACTGCCAGTCTGCA
>NW_015668763.1:0-592 GCF_001515625.1 Sinocyclocheilus rhinocerous
TCATATCCTGAGAATGAATAAAAGTCAAAATGGCTTGCCATAGTACTACTGGCTTAAGCTCGCTAGTTTTATAACATTAACTCAAATAAGCGAAAAAAGTATGATGTTTACAAATAAAATATCCATATTTACATTCCAAAGAGAACATCCAATACAAATCTACAAACATATTCAGGTGAAGTAACCGGTTTACTGCTAACTAGTTAAACACCTCATTAATATGATTAGCTGCACCACAAAATACATGGAAACATTGTGCACTATGATCGAGTTTGTAGCTTATAACTATATTTGAAATAGACTGACCACTGTGTTCACTAGGAAATCAGTTGAAAGCATCCAGTCATCTCATACCAATGAAGTGAATGTTAAATGTATCAGTAGGCTATTGTAAATAACATTTGAGAAATTATTGTTGTATCTGATTGTATTAGTCTATATAGAGTGATACTGATAGTCAATGTAAAAACTGCAACTGGGAGAAGCAGATGAACACAAAACAGCATAACAACAGAAAGTAAAAGAGGGTAAACTTGAACTGTGCTTGTATGTTTTAAAGGGGTCATATGATGCGATTTCAATTTTTCCTTTC
>NW_015668764.1:0-558 GCF_001515625.1 Sinocyclocheilus rhinocerous
GGATTTTGTTAATATACCTTGAATGCTAGAATGTACCTTGGCTTGGACAGCTTCTCTCTAATACTCTTCCTTGCATCAACACTTCTCTACTGGTAACTTTTCCACTGCATTTAAGCAGGCTCGGGAAACCCCACCACTCAAAAACCAACAGTGAATCATATAACAGTTAAAAACTGCAATCAGTCTCCTTCCTTTTGTCAAAAAAAAAAAACTTTGAAAGCATTGTTCAATCAGCTTTCTCCAGGATCTGTCTAGCTTTGACACTAGATGATGAATCCATCACCATCTGAGACCGTATGGACCTAAAACCTGCTGTGTCAAATCTAAATGATAATATGCATATACTTAAAGTTCTGAGATCTGAAGGCTGTTTAACAGTAATTTAGCTGCCATCATTAGTCAAAGCTCTTTAGAGATCAGATGGTGAACTACAGCATTACGGTTTCAGAAACTAGGTCCAGAAACATAGAAGTTTCAACATTAATAACCACAACTTTGAAAGTGTTCTCAACTGTTTTGGTTTATAGAAGAGACAGAGGAAGATGACTGATATTTTAT
>NW_015668765.1:0-576 GCF_001515625.1 Sinocyclocheilus rhinocerous
TACTTGAGTATATTTTTTCAGTACTCTTTCCACCACTGAATATAAGTCTCATATCTTGACATTATTTATTTAAGATCTGTAAAGTATTTTACTATCTTACTGATATTACAATAAATATAGTTAAAATCAAATGTGCCATACACCTTCATCTGATCAGATATCTGAAAAAACAGCCATAAGATATTTATTATTATTATTATTATTGTTGTTGTTATTATTTATAAGTGGTCTTTGTCGGCTTTAAGTAAAGTAACAAGTTAACAATGGCAAGATATGAGACTTATAATACATTATTACTATGGGAAATATAATCTATTGTAAATTAAAAGGGATGAATTGTGTTCATTTTGTATTATAAATCAGCATAATCTTAAAAGCAATAACCACACACGAGTAAATATTATAATGCATTAAAACTTTTGTTATGATCAGGCCCGGATTGGCTAATCGGGAGCACCGGGAGGATTCCCGGTGGGCCGGTCTGCTTTTTGGCCACGAGGGCCGGTGTTGTCATGCCACTGGGTTGAACTGTTCCTACACTGTAAAAAATGACCGTGAATTTAACGGTAAAAGACT
>NW_015668766.1:0-606 GCF_001515625.1 Sinocyclocheilus rhinocerous
AAAGCCGGATGAAACAGCGCTGACAAACAGGAGAAACACTGTGCACAGCAATACAGTCAGAAGCCTTTTCAATCTACAAATCGCCATCATTTACCTTGGACTTACTGCAGTATGGTATTGTGTCAGAAATGTGGGATATTCATATCAAACTGTATTATATGATTAATTTAGACATGTATTGAAGGAGTAATGGAATATAATCACAGTTTATTTGTGATTAAGCTATAGCGTTGTATGTGCATTTATACTAAATTTATTTAGACTACTGTTTTTCATACATATACCTAAAAGCCATATAGTTATACGTTTACCATGGTATTGAGGTGCTACATGTGTGGTTCTAACTGTGATTATCATGATTTGAATGTATGCTACTATGGAAGACCAATGATTAATAAAAAATAAATAAATAAATAATTAGAATAATTACATTTCACCATATAAAAACGAGGTTGCTTGCTACAATTCTTACAGATGTTACTGATTTTGATAATGAACAAAAATGTGCATCTGCATCCTAACTCAAGCTAATACTACTATCAAATGTGCAGAGACAAAAAGAGTAATATTATTATTAATATTATCAGACAACACAAACCTGTTTCT
>NW_015668767.1:0-757 GCF_001515625.1 Sinocyclocheilus rhinocerous
AGAGAAGTCTTCTGATTGGCTGTGTTCTGTGATTGTGTTTTGTCACGTCCCATTTTGGCATTTGGCGTGAGAAATTGCGTGTCGGTGGTGGAATCTAAACTCATTAGGACACAGTTTAACGCTGAAAGTTTCTATACAAAGTTTAAACGGGGTCTGTACTTTTAGTCGTCTGTATCTGTATCTTTTTTTTTTTGAATGCCTGCAGGTGTTTTCAAGCCAGCCATGCTTGAATGTGTAATTGGTGATTGCTGTTGCCCAGAGTGATGCTGCAAGGTGCACACAGCAAGATGACTCACATCCCTCTCCTTCTCTCCTCTTCTCCTCACTTCTTTGTCTGTTCACTCTAAAACAATCAGCCATTTTCAAACTGTTGTAGAATGACCTTTACTTCATCAGACTGATGTTGAAAGACTCGAATCTAACCCCACGTATTATTGGATTAGTCAGTGGGATAGAGGGTTGGCCATGTATTGAATTTTAAAACTAATTACTTAAATTTAATACAGGTTGATTTTTCATGTTCTTCAAAAATTATTATGCAACAGGGACAAACCGTATGCAGACCACTATACAGGACATAGAATACATCTAAAAATGTTTTCTTGCTTGTTGAATGAGTGTTGACATGCACATACACCCTTATTGATTGACATACTTTATCTGCTTACATGATGTGGGCCCTTTTTTTCCACAGATTAAATTAGTTAATCTAATACAATAGATAATTAGCCAGTTAGCAGAAGCAAACAGAAGAAAA
>NW_015668768.1:0-526 GCF_001515625.1 Sinocyclocheilus rhinocerous
ATAAGTACTAGAATATACCATAATACAATAATTACAAAAATATAAACAAATAAACATAAATTTTAAATGACATATAAAATATATATGTCTGTATGTGTGTATATACACGCACACACATACAGTATACAGACATATGAACATATGATATACATAAACTGACATAATACAATATAAAGAATATATTATCTGAAAGCATTCTCTGTAGTTTTAGTATTATGACTATAATATGGATTTCTTCTCTTTTGTTTCAATGAATGTAATGTACACAACCTGCAATCAGGAATAAAGGTTTTTTAATTGTTCATCCAATCAGTAATTTGACCATCATGTGATGTTCCAAGTCATTAAATAATGCTCACAAAGCAACTGATTGACAGGCCTGTATTAAATTACATCTCCTATTAGCCATAAGCCCCACTTGTAATACCATAATTAATCAAAATCAGTGTCTTCTCTATAAAGACCTCTTAATGGATAGGTAAAAAAAAAAAGCACAGACGCTGAATGCAGATATCAGGAATTACAA
>NW_015668769.1:0-792 GCF_001515625.1 Sinocyclocheilus rhinocerous
ATAAAAACACCGCAATACGTACCTATATCAACGTAATAAAAACGTACCAGGGTTGACGTATTGAACCCGTGTTTTAGCGCCACTCAGAAAAGTACCCAGAGGTACGTATTTTTATGAGACTGGGTTGCATAATATATAGAGAGAGAGGCATAATACAAGATCCCCAGTACACAATTTACCAGCTTATTAATGCATAATGCAAATTCAACATATTTCATAAGAACTAACATTTTCTATAGTGTTTGTAGTGAGATCATAGTAAAACCTTAGATGGCTCCTCATTAATTCATGCAAGTCTAAATTCAACTAGCAATTTTCACAAAAATGCCATAGCCATTACAGTACATTTTTGTATGTGAAATCAGTTAATAGTCAGTTATTTAGTGTTTTATATTCAATTAAATCTAATCTAATTAATTACATTTAAAGTCAAACTGGATCAGATTAGTTGCATTTATCAGATTAGAACTGGCAGATCAGTTAAATATATTAATTTAGAGTTTTTTATGCAATTACAGGTAATCTAATTAAATTGATTTTGTCAAATCAGATTCTTTTTAGATCTGTAATAGGCAGTGTTATTTTACTATTATTTATACAGTCTTTATTCATATTTTAAATTGGCTATAATTTCAGTTTTCTTTTATTTTTTTATTTCATTTTGTAAAATATTTTTAGCACATAAACTTAAATTTTAAAAATATTGCCTTTCCAATAACTGCATTATATAAGTTACAATTTTTCATTCAATATTTGTATTTTATTTCTGTTTGCAAATATGATCTTTAATAG
>NW_015668770.1:0-555 GCF_001515625.1 Sinocyclocheilus rhinocerous
GTTTCACAGAAGAAAACATCATACTAGTTTGGAATGACAGAATATCCATTTTCTGGTGAACTAAAAGCATAACTGATTTATGAACCTTTCATATAATGTGCAACACTTTAGAAGTCAGTTTTTGACATGCTGCATGTTATATTTAAAGTCATTTTCAAGAAAAATAGGTCCTCACAAATATAACTAAACATGTACACAGTACACACACACATACTACCATGCATTCCTACTCTAAGATAAATGTGTTTTTTAATAATACCAGTAAGGTTAACTCAATTACATTTACAATATGATATTTTATGCATGTTTCTTCTTTTGCATGTTTCATCAGTCAGTTATTTAAACTGCTGATTAAATTTACAGTGACTGAAGAGCAAGCCCCCCAGAGACACAAACACACCCACCCACTCACACACACACACACAATGCCCAAAAATAACCCCTAATAATCTTTATTTGTGGTGCACACACACTGTGACAAGCTTGTGTCAATCACACACACACACACATTCATTCCCCCTGCGGCAACTTGTACCACTTCTCGAATCTGGAGCT
>NW_015668771.1:0-933 GCF_001515625.1 Sinocyclocheilus rhinocerous
CGCCATCGACCAAAAACCCGTTGCTTCGCCAAGTACGTATGTTACAGCTCTCCGTCCTTCTCCACCCTGGAAATCAAGCCCCCCACCGAAGTTCCGGTCTAAAGCCGAAAAACTGGCCGTCTACTTCACTTTGTCAGGCAGGTCCTATTTAAGAGATTTCTTGATTGCGAACAGGTGTGGCAGTAATCAGGCCTGGGTGTGGCTAGAGAAATTGAACTCAGGTGTGATAAACCACAGTTTTAACAGGGGGGCAAACACTTCTTCACACAGGGCCATGTAGTTTTGGATTTTGTTTTCCCTTAATAATAAAAATCTTCATTTAAAAACTGCATGTTGTGTTTACTTGTGTTATCTTTGACTAATATTTAAATTTGTTTGATGATCTGAAACATTAAAGTGTGACAAACATGCAAAAAAATAAGAAATCAGGAAGGGGGCCAACACTTTTTCACACCACTGTATATATATATGACATTAAACAGCCTATAAACTGGGGAAAAATTTAAAAAATATATATTAAAAAAATATATATATATGCTCCTGAGAACCAGAAATAAAAAGCTTTGTGAATGTAGTATTTTTTCATGTCATTACATTGTTTAGAGCATAAGGAAAAAATGGTAAAATAACATTTTTGAAAAATTTTATTTTATTCATATGTTATGCTATGTCCTCTGTAGAGGACACCAGGACTTGTGTGTGTATGTGTGTGTATTAATGCTGTCAAATGTTTAATCGCGATTAATTGCATCCAAAATAAAAGTTTTTGTTTACATAATATATGTGTGTGTACTGTGTATATTTATTATGTATATATAAAAGACACACAGATACAGCATATATTTAGATGTATATATTTATATAAATTATTTCATATATAAACGTAACATTTTTCTTAAATATATACATGAATGTGTGTGTCTTTATATATAC
>NW_015668772.1:0-1113 GCF_001515625.1 Sinocyclocheilus rhinocerous
TACCCTGAGGCAACATGTAAGGGAGATCCAGACTGAGATGCCCCAACTGAGAGAACAACTCACACTACAGGGCCAAACCCTACATCTGATTTGAGCTAAAGATGTAAAATTAATGATACTGTGTTTGTACTAACGAGAGTGTATTTGCTCATGGGTGATATTTTGTATATTGTCGAACTGCTGTAGTTTTTAAATTCCTACAAAATGCACAAATGACTTCACTTTTCCCAAACGTCCCACGTGGGTTTCATTTATAAATAAATTTGCATTCTCTGTTATACTTGTGAAAGACACACAATCTCAGGTGTCTTGTTGAAGGAGAGGAGCCTACTTGGCATTTCATGGTGTTTTTATTTAACACTAACTTAATGATAATAGCATTAATGCTAATTTGTTTAAAAGAACACAAACCTGGGTAGCTGTCGATAAAGGGAACTTGAGTCTTCCTGATAAGGTTCTGGGGTTATATAAGACAACGAAAAAAAAAAACTACCTCAAGCAGTCAGTCAAATGCCAATCTTTCTCATTAAAGCATAACTAAAGCTTAAAACTTTGATTTTCAGTGCCACAGCAGACGGGTTTTGTGAGCTTTGTAACTTCATCTCTGTGATTAAATGGACACACTGAAGGTCAACACACCAATTCTTGGCAATTATTGCACAACATTTTTGCCAGGCCCTTATATTAATTTTATGTTCCCTTATTTCTCCCCAAATTGCTGATATTATAACTTATGTGAAATAGATATGTGTAACATGTCTCCTGTTCATGATGTGAAAAACTATTTATGAATTGGCAAAATATGTTATGTCTATGATCATTTTAGCAACTACGTAGAAAAGCAAAAAACACTTGAATTTTCTTCCAAAATGACAAGTTCATCTTCTTTTAATTATTTTTAATTATTTTAACTAGGAAAAAAAGCTGAGTCTTCTTTGTACAAGTACACATGGGCAATCAAGAGAGTTTCACTGTCTCTGAAACATATAATTATTGAATAAATACAGGTCAACAAGATGTTTTTGCTTTATGTCAACCTTAGTCATCATGAGTCATTGATACGTGAGGGAGCAAATAACTTTTTTGTGTATTTTAGTTGAACACAGGGCCAGA
>NW_015668773.1:0-625 GCF_001515625.1 Sinocyclocheilus rhinocerous
TATTCCCATAGAACTTTAATAGTAAGATATAAAAACTTAATTTTAGTGTTCCATTCCTTTTAATTATCTGAACACTATTCAGTGCATTGCAATATAATAATATAATACAGTGATTAGCTCTTAAAGCAATGGTTTCCAGTCCTGATGCTGAAGGTCTAATGCCTTGCAGAGTTCAGCTACAACCTACATCAAACACTTTCCTGAAGGTTTCTAATGATCCTGAAGAACTTGATTACCTGGTTCAGATGTTCAATTCAGGTTGGAACTAAACTCTGCAGGACCGTTGTCCTCTGGGATCAAGATTGGACACTGTGGGATTACAAATTTAAGGATCTGTCTTAGATCTACTGATCCTATGTCCTGACATACAATCACCTGAAAAACTAAGGTGAAATACATTGTATTTAGCATTTATGGTAAAGATGATGACATCAGATGAATGCTTCTGTTGAACAAAGTTGTAGCAAGAGGTTCCTGCCAGTTCCTGTTCTCTTATTGTAAATCAAATTATCCAGATTACTGAGACTCTCACCTTTTGTTTGTAATGGCTCTTGGTGCTCCAATCTTTGAGTAGTTAAGATGATTGGATTAGGACTGGTGAAATGGGGCAGGTTGCTATACCTGA
>NW_015668774.1:0-952 GCF_001515625.1 Sinocyclocheilus rhinocerous
TACCCCAGCGACTTAAGACTGGTTTTGTGCTCCAGGGACACAAATATGTTTAACACAGCTGAAATTTCTACACTGTTTTTGTTACTGAAACTGCATTCAAATTAGCCCAAATACCTGATGATAGTTCATCCAAAAATGTCATTTCAAACTTGTACCTGTATGACTTTCATTCTTCTGTGAAACACAAAGGCACATATTTTGAAGAATGTCTAAGTGTTTGTTTTTTCGTGTTGTCATACAATGAAACTCAAATGTTTGGACTCCAAAGTTCAAAATATATTCTTAAAATACAGAAGATACAGTGTTGTTATTGTTAACTAAAACCAAAACTATTAAAAACATATTGGTTATATAAAATAAAGCTGAAATTAAAGTAAAATATAACTGTTAAAGTTATACAAGTAAAATATAAAAACTTTCACTAAATGAAAATTATAAATGTTGCTTTTGCAACTAACTGAAAAAAAATTTAAACTAAATCTGAAATAAAACTATAACCAAAACAAAATAAAACACTATTTAGAAATGTTAAAAAAAATAAAACGTGAAATTATAAATGCACATACAATTAAAAAATGAGATGAAATTTTATTTGAAAACTAAAATATAAATCAAATCAAAATAACTAAAACTATAATAGGATATAAATAATACTAAAATAATACTGCACAGAAAAAAAAATCATATGATTGGTAACCAGGTTTATTATCGTTAACTAGAAACCATTTTTTAAATAAAATAAACATAAACTGAAATAAAGTAAATATAAAAAGCTTGAACTTATTTTATTTCAGCTAGCTGCCAAATCAACATTTCTCATTTTTGTTTATTTTAAGTTGAAGTACTAAAATAACTAAAAACTAAATAAACTAAAACTAAAAAATTAAAATTAAAAACTTCAGACATATAAAAAAAACGTCTCAGGTTACTTATGTAACCATGGTTCCCTGAG
>NW_015668775.1:0-689 GCF_001515625.1 Sinocyclocheilus rhinocerous
GCACTATTATTATATTTATCAATGGAGGGAACTGGCAAGTTCTTTGAGAAAAAGTAGAGATGCATCAGTTAAAATAAAAAAATTAAAAAGAGGCTGATTTTTGTTTTATGCCCAAATATGCTCTAATAATTATGCTCAAAATTGTGAATACATAAAATACAATGTATTTGTTTTGGAAAAAGAAATACAAACTAACATTAATAATCATTTATTATTAACGTTACCCAATACATGTAAAATACGAAGTTAGTTAATGCTTTTGAAAATGTATACAAACAAATGCATAAAAAAATAATGATATATGCCCTGCTATTACGTGCTTCGAATATTTTGGGAAACAAAATATTAAACAAACAATATTAGTTGAAATTTATATGGTCACATCCCTAGATAAAAAGTAAATAACATATTTACATGGTATCATATACAAAAAAAATTGCTAGGAAATTTTTACAAACAAGAAACAAATTAAATTAAACGTGAAATCACACATTTAAAAACTTTTTTTTTTACAACTTTTTTTATGGTAAGTTGAGGCAAACTAAAGGACAAACCAGTCATCCAACATTCAGAAAAAAACCTGTCACAACTACAAACATTGCTAATAACCAGTTTAAATCATGTTAAATGCTGGCTGATGCTGGTTGGTGAAACGAGCCGTATATTTCTGGGCTGTCAGAAAAACACCA
>NW_015668776.1:0-1122 GCF_001515625.1 Sinocyclocheilus rhinocerous
AGGCATCTTCTCATCTTTAACTTGTGTAAAGCAGCCAGTGAAATACAAGAAGAGGATGAGGAAGAAAGGGACATACCTATAATGATAACAGAATGGTGTGGGGGTAAACTTGTAAATTATAGCACAATTACAGATGAAATATGAGTATGGAAAGTACACTTACCACATGAAATGCCCTAAGTGTTCATCATAGTAATACAGAAGCTCAAAGGAATCAATCTGGAAACCACATAAAGGATTTGTTACTATTATCTTTTTTTTTTTTTTTTAAGTATTCAAAAAGAGCACATAAATTGGTTATATTGGTTGTACATTTAACTACTGTACCAGTGAGGCAGGCTTCAGATCTTTGATAATGGGGTTTTCTCTGACAGAAAGGTGAAGCTGGTATCCACTGAGGATGAGACGATGGTTAATAGAGTCTCCTACCAGGTGTATGCTAGCTCCCATGACAAAGGTGATGATGCAGAGGTAAACAGCAGAGCGAGGAAGGGCTGTGGGACTCCGCTCAATCAGCTACAAAATGTTAAAGACATGTTTAGATCAAAACAATGGACTATTGCAATGCTCTTCTAGACTTCGATTATGTCCGATCAAAACTCTACAATGATTCGGTAACGCAGCAGCACAACACGTCTTCAACAAGCCCAAAGGGGCCAAGTCACAACTCTCTTTATCTCCCAGAACTGGTTACCGGTTGAGGCTCACATCAAGTTCAAGACATGAATGCTTGCACACAGAACAGCTACAGGCTCTGCACCCTTCTACTTCCACTCGCTCCTTCTACATCCCCTCTAGAAGCCTGAAGTTGGTAAGTCAGCGACGCTTTGTGGTACCATCATGGAGAAGCAAAAAAAAAATCACTTTCCAGAACATTTTCATTCACTGTTCCTTGCTGGTGGAATGATTTCCCCACCATCATCCGGAATGCGGAGCCCAAAAGTTCACCCAAAAATGAAAATTACCCCATGATTTACCCTCAAGCCATCCTATGTGTATATGACTTTCTCCTTTCAGACGAATCCAATTGGAGGTCAGGGTTTCTGCAGACTTGAACAAGTTAAATTTAAGACTTTCTAAAACCTTTTTAATACCACCTTATATGAAATTTAAGACCTAAAC
>NW_015668777.1:0-547 GCF_001515625.1 Sinocyclocheilus rhinocerous
GCATTAAAATAATATCAAAATATGCCTGCCTGTTGTTGATAAATAGCAGTGGTGAAGTTTTACAAATTGATTGATCAATTGTCTCAATGTTTACTAAGACATGGTCTCTTTACCAGTGCAGGGACTCGTGTGCACGATTTAGTGATTCACTACCTAGGGAACTGACTGAGATGCAGTCTGCTTTGATAACAGCCTTGTGAAAGAATTTTATTCTCGTTCGGAACGACGAACTCTTTTCCGAAGCGCCTTCACGAGACCAGAAACACTGTGTAATCCGCCCCATTTGAAAAGAGCCTGGTTGTTAGTCACGTTTAATGTTGACTTTTTAACTTCACGGATAAATTGCAAAAGTTTGCACACGCAAAAACCCATTCAACACCCCATGTTAACTTCAAATAAGCTATTACTGTGGTTTACATTACTGTGGTTTACATTAGCATGTTTCGTCGTAGTAAGCATCAATGGCTTATAAAAGAGAGAGACCATGCGATCTCTTCATATATTTTAACATCACGGAAACACAAAAATATCATACAACACGCCAAAA
>NW_015668778.1:0-1438 GCF_001515625.1 Sinocyclocheilus rhinocerous
TGTTCTGTGATTGGATCCTCAGCCAATCATTAGCAGCCCTCATTTAAAGCCTGAATGCAGTTCAAGTCAATCCATCGATAAGCTGACCTGACGTACCACCTGAAATAGGCTTGCACCGAGGCTCATGATGAATCAGTCAGTGCAAGCCTGCTGAGAGACATTATTACGCTGTCAATGTCCATGGACACAACAATTCATTCCCAGTCTCCGTGTCATCATCAGCACCATTTCCTCTCACAGCCTGCACAAGAATAACTGACCCATTGTTGTTTGATCTTGTTCAAATGCCTGTAAGCATGCCATGCACTGTCTTAAATAGGATTCGATTTCCATAATTGAAGAAATGCATTTGTTAATATTGATTCTTCATGCCCACACCAGAGGATGTCCAGAGGGGTATTTACAACGAGAAAAAAATAAGGCATTCGCATTTTATCATGCAGCCACTTCTAAGCAGCTGCAACTCAAGATAAATTGCTTATTCTGTGCCCTCCAAGCTTTTGGGACCCTGGCTTAATGAAGTGGAAAAGTCCCTTTTGTAATGGCTCTGATTCATTGTGTTGTCCTGTCAGAGTTGGAATGGAGAAATCATTGCGGATGCTGTCAGAGAGGTGGACAAAAGGCAGAAAGAGAAGGTCAGGCCACAGAGTCATCAGGGACAGAACAGCCCATCCTCCTCTTTCACTGCACACAAGCCGTGACTTAAGAAGAAAGTGGGTATTATTGTTTGAATCTCCTGTGAGGGCTGTGATGCATCAGGTTCTGAAGGATTACCATATGTCACTCATTTGCTGTTTTGAATTCCATACTATTGAGTCTGTCAGCATATGCTGATCTAGGCTAGTCAATAACCTCTCTTTAAGTGAATAAGAATTCAATCATCACACTGATTATTTCTGTAATTTGTATTGGACAAAGCACTATTTAAACCAAATTTACTGACGTTCATGACTTTCTACTGTGGAACACAAAAGGTGGGTTTTTGAAGAATATCTGGCAACTCTTTTAATATAATGACAGTAAATGAGGACCGGGGCTGTCAAGCTCCAGTAGAGGTCCATAAAGTAGTCCACACTACTCTTTATTCAGAATCTTCCCTAACCATTTGAACTATGAGTCCTGAGAAGTAGATGCCCAACTAATGAACAATTTGCACTTTTGAGTTTTCATAGAATCAGTTGATTTGGTTCACAAAACCTTTTTGCAAACCAGACTGTTTTACTTCTCATGTTGAACTCACTATAACTTGAGTTATAGAGTAACTTGAATGTCTGCTTTATGAATGAATCACTCTTTTATTTGGATCTTTACAATCAGTTGATCCGGTTCACAAATCTGTCTGAATAATTCACAAATCCGACAGATTTTTTCCCCCTCCCATATTAGCTTGAGAGAAGGAGCAATGTTCAATTAATGAACAAACTGCATTTCTGAGAAT
>NW_015668779.1:0-1141 GCF_001515625.1 Sinocyclocheilus rhinocerous
GTGGAGTCCAGACTGAAGATACAGGACATTATTACTGTCAGAGTGAACACAGTGGTCCTGTGTTCACACAGTGATAAAGAGTCAAACAAAAACCTCCGTCAGTCAGAGTCACAATGACTGCACTGATACAGCTGAGAGATCCTGCAGCTGCTGATGGATGTGAATCGTCTCAGTCACTCTTGTCTGTAGATCACTATATTATAATGCAGAACTCTATCTATCTATTTGCCCAACATTACAAGTAAATATTAAAGTTATGTGTATGGGATGAGCAAAACAATACAATAAAGTAAAAATCACACAAATCTAGTGTACTAACAAGACTTACATTGAGTAAAAGTCTTAATCAGTGCTGCTGCACGAACTGGCATCACCAGCTTCTGAAGGGGTTGATTAATTATCATATTTTAATTCATTACTGAATTAAATCTGTAATGATTAGTTAAACCATTATGATGGCTGAACAAAAAAAGGTTTGACAATCAATGTCCCAAAATATCATCCATTGTCCACAGTGTTGCAGTCAAAAACTGAATTAACATTTATTATATTTCAATAATAAATCCTGAGAATGAAAACACGTATGGATTGCAGTAATCAGTGCCTGTGCAGCAGCATGGAGTCAGGCTGTAAGATCAAAAACACATTTGATGCATCACATTTGATAAGAAGCACCAGGATGATCCTTACGATTTCTGGATGGACATTTGAATCAAACATGAATAATTTTGATAGACATGAGTCCTGTTATGTTTAGCAGAAACCAAACACTTCTATTCATAAGAAGAACCTCATCCCAGGAGTCAAGCACAGTTGAGATGTGATGGTTTGAGGATGTTTTGTTGCATCAGGACACTTTGCCATCATTAAAGTTCTGAGAATGGCCTCAAAGTCCAGATTGAGCCTTGCCTTCACCACACAACTCTCTGACTACATGAATCACTGCTGCTCACATTACACAAGACTTCTGCTCATCTCTCATCTTTGTGTTGTAGCGATGCAAGCTTTTAAAGTCTAGTCCAGTATTTTGCTAACACCAGCAGTGGTATTTCTTGAGGCTGAATGGAGAGAGAGGAAGTTTTTTTACATGAGCAGTAGCTTGATGGAGTTTGTAGAGCATGAGCACATCACAGTCACTGCT
>NW_015668780.1:0-553 GCF_001515625.1 Sinocyclocheilus rhinocerous
AGTGTCATTCTTTCTGCATATTTCCATATATGTAATATTGATCGACTTCATCCCGCTTTCTCAGTAAAGAGCACAGCGATTCTTGTTCATGCTTTAGTCACTTCCCGAATTTATTATTGTAATGCTTTTTATGGTCTGCCTTCAAAGCTTCTTTATAAACTTCAGTTAGTACAGAATTCATCTGCACAAATTATTTGAAGAACTCCCATAACTGAACACATTACTCCCATATTACAACACTTGCATTGGCTCCCGGTTAAATACCACATTGAATTTAAAATACTTCTTCATACGTATAAGGCACTCAATAATCTTGCTCCTTCGTACTTGTCTAAACTTCTTCATATCTACACTCAGTTCTAATCTGTCCTTTGATCCCCGGTCCGGTATTGTGAATGTACGTCCCTATCTGTGTCTCCTGCATGTTCGTGGATCTACCCTTACTCTTGCGTGGAATTATTAAAGATTATTGAATGTATCTCCTTCGTCTTCGTCGATGCCTTCCCTCTACACGTAGAGCGTGACACATGTAAGGATTCTTTGTTCAAAAGAA
>NW_015668781.1:0-592 GCF_001515625.1 Sinocyclocheilus rhinocerous
AAAATCCCCAGTGTTCCCCTTATCCAGTGTTACACACACACACACACACATATTCTGAAATACGTGTCATTACAAATTGCTGTATTGTTTTGTTTTCTTTCTTTTTAAAAGGAATTGAATGCATTAACTACAAAAAAACATGTTTGAAAGAAAACGAAACAAAACAAAACAAAAAAAACAATTATATATATATATATATGCTGTAAAAATTTCACTGGAGTAGCGTCTCATGACATTTTTGAAGGTTATGAAAGGGTTGCTTATGGTAGTTCTGTGAAATGGGAATCTCACACGATGATCTCACTCTCTGGTCATTGAAGCAAAATTCCCTGCGCTACAAAAAGCGCATCAGCTGGGCCTTATGTAAGGCTGATTACGTCACAGTTATGCCTCCGTTTATGGAAAGTTGCTCATTGTTTTCTAGGAGAGTGCGGCTGGAGCAATCCATGCATACTGAGACATGTGTACAGTGCAGCACAATGCATACTAAATCTATTATCCGCATTTAAGTGTGGGAAACCTCACAAAATTGTAACATGCATCTGTCATATAATAAACAAGCATATTTACATGAATTATCATTGACAGAAGT
>NW_015668782.1:0-737 GCF_001515625.1 Sinocyclocheilus rhinocerous
GCATTCTGATTGGTTCGGATAGCATACTGCGGGAGGTCGGGGCCGCGGAAAATCAGGCTATAAAGCGATTTAGAAATCACGCACGCTCTAATCGCGATTTTATGACGATTTAGATTAATCGCACAGCCCTATTCATTGTGCAGCCCCACACGCCCACATCTCAACATAGAACCAATTCCCCACCCTACGTTTAGTCTTTTTTGATAACCTGTTATACTCAGATGTCACAATATAGAAAAAATGAATTTTATGTATTTTTATGATTCATTGCTGCCAAAAGTTTTGACATTTTACTAAAAATCATTTCTGGGATTATAGCCTCGTATATGATGAGATTGTTTAATATCAGTGTAGCTGTCATCGATCAAGGAATAATGCTGAGTTAAAAAAAACATTGTAGGGAAGTAAAGTGATTATGTATTACACACTTTTAATGAATGAAAGTCTTCACGGACTCTGTAGTTTGTTTGTTTTTTTGTATCTATTGTGCACAAGATTAACGACATCACATGACTAATGACATCATCTGTCTGTCAGTTTTTTTCCTGGTTCTCGAAGCTGCAGGTTCAGATGGATCAGGATGAAGCTTCAAAGTACAGGTGTGTGTTCATGTCCAGTTGTGACCCTGGAGCACAAAACCAGTCATAAGGGTCAATTTTTTATTTTATTTATGAGATTTATGCATCATCTGGAATCTTTCCATTGATGTATGGTTTGTTAGGATCGGACAATATTTG
>NW_015668783.1:0-1107 GCF_001515625.1 Sinocyclocheilus rhinocerous
GATGGAACAGATGTGTTTTTAGTCGTTTCTTGAAGATGGCTAAGGCATTACTGCAGTTATGGGGGAAACGGCTATATTCCTGACGAATGAATTTGCATTTTTCAATAAGCCCTTCTGCTCTTTAGACCAAAGCCAAAAACCACCCTTATTTTTACGCAGAAAACACGCAGTTGTAAATGTGATGGATCAACAAGAAGATAATGAATTATAAAACTCTAAATATATAGCCTACACTACGATATATTTATGTTACTAAATGAATATAATTGTTTGATAATATAAAAATAAAAATATAATATAATATAATATAAAAATTGTTACTTTTGACTCCGCCCCCCCATACACCCCAACCCCCCTTTCCCGTATTTTGGTACCCAAATGTTGACAGGTATGGTCTGTGGTGAGTTTTGGCCCATCCCACCTCAGAGGTCTTGACCTTTTTTACTATTAAAATTATAAAAAATATCTGCTCTCAAGTGCACCTGGGAAGCTCCTGCTTACGATTTGGGCATTTTTATATTACAACAGATCATGCATTCAATTTGGAAAAAGAATACAAATGTGCAAATAATATTATTTAGTTAACAGTTTTTTTAATATCATATTCAGTATGACTTTGCTTTATGATTAATGTGCTTAGAACTCGTAAATATGATATTTCCAATTTGAAGGCTGCAAAATATATGAATTTTTAATTATTAAAATTGTAATTATTCAATATTGTTTTAAATTAAGATTCAGTTTAAAGAATAAAACATATTTAACCGTATTTAACTGCCATTTGAGACACAGTTTTTCCTCATTATTGTTATGTCAGTTATCCTGTTTGTATCTAACAGTTAGATTTGATCTAAATTACATTACTGATGTAAACTAGGAATAAACTACAGCTGTTATAGGACATTACTAATGTTCGTAGTCAAAATTTGTGTTCAGGCACATTCGTTTTCTTCTTCAAAGTTCAAAGTTTCCTCTTGCTGGTAAATGCTACAGCATATGTGCAAGCAGCTGTTTGATGTTATCTCAATGTCATTTTACTTCTGTTATATTTTCAGATAAGTAGGAATGTTAAAGGGGTCATATGATGCGATTTCAAGTTTTCCTTTC
>NW_015668784.1:0-764 GCF_001515625.1 Sinocyclocheilus rhinocerous
AGCGCTAAAGGCTGCAAGGACAGGTATTCATTTGCAGCCGCTGGCGGAAGAATAGAGCTGGCTCTGTGCATGCTCAAAATGATTATTGCCTTGTGTTATTATTTTTGCCTCAAGGACATCGATCGGAATCAATGCTGGGGTTCGAAATATGCATTTACATTGAATTTAAATGACACAAGTCTAACTCTGAAAGACCAACAGCCTTGAGTTTCAGGAACGTAACGACAACATCAGACAAAAGTTGAGCTTTCACTCCCAGCCGCAGCTCTAAAAATGAACAGAACATGATTTCTTTTAATAACAGCCATAAACTATTAAACGGTTATTAAATTTCATCACCAAAAATTAAAATTTACAATAAAGAGAGATGTCACATTTATAGTACATCCAAATGGCAATTAATCTAAACAGGACACAATAAACCCAAAAACTGTTCAAACTAAATCTATAAATCATCTGCATTCTATCAAATTTACTGAATAGAAAGCAGTATTTTTCAAGCAATAGTTCACTCCAACACGTTGTTTCATAAAAATATATATTGAAAAAATGTTTGTTTGTGCATTTTTGGGCCTGTTTAGATAAATAAGTAAATGTAAAAATATTAAAAAAAAAAATAAAAAAAACATACTGAATTTGTTATTTAATTTAATCCTGAATTTATTTTTATATTACTTTTTCATTAACTCATAATTTTCAGTTTATTTTACAATTATTATGAAGTTTATTTTTTTATTGTTTCATTTATTTTTATATATATATAT
>NW_015668785.1:0-1826 GCF_001515625.1 Sinocyclocheilus rhinocerous
CACACACGCATCAGTTAAAGATCAACAGACAACACACACACACACGCTTCAGTTACATATCAACAGACAACACACACACACACACAACACACACGCATCAGTTAAAGACCAACAGACAACACACACACACACACACACGCATCAGTTACATATCAACAGACAACACACACACACACACACACGCATCAGTTACATATCAACAGACAACACACACACACACACACACGCATCAGTTACATATCAACAGACAACACACACACACACACACACGCATCAGTTACATATCAACAGACAACACACACACACACACACACGCATCAGTTACATATCAACAGACAACACACACACACACACACACGCATCAGTTACATATCAACAGACAACACACACACACACACACACGCATCAGTTACATATCAACAGACAACACACACACACACACACACGCATCAGTTACATATCAACAGACAACACACACACACACACACACGCATCAGTTACATATCAACAGACAACACACACACACACACACACGCATCAGTTACATATCAACAGACAACACACACACACACACACACGCATCAGTTACATATCAACAGACAACACACACACACACACACACGCATCAGTTACATATCAACAGACAACACACACACACACACACACGCATCAGTTACATATCAACAGACAACACACACACACACACACACGCATCAGTTACATATCAACAGACAACACACACACACACACACACGCATCAGTTACATATCAACAGACAACACACACACACACACACACGCATCAGTTACATATCAACAGACAACACACACACACACACACACGCATCAGTTACATATCAACAGACAACACACACACACACACACACGCATCAGTTACATATCAACAGACAACACACACACACACACACACGCATCAGTTACATATCAACAGACAACACACACACACACACACACGCATCAGTTACATATCAACAGACAACACACACACACACACACACGCATCAGTTACATATCAACAGACAACACACACACACACACACACGCATCAGTTACATATCAACAGACAACACACACACACACACACACGCATCAGTTACATATCAACAGACAACACACACACACACACACACGCATCAGTTACATATCAACAGACAACACACACACACACACACACGCATCAGTTACATATCAACAGACAACACACACACACACACACACGCATCAGTTACATATCAACAGACAACACACACACACACACACACGCATCAGTTACATATCAACAGACAACACACACACACACACACACGCATCAGTTACATATCAACAGACAACACACACACACACACACACGCATCAGTTACATATCAACAGACAACACACACACACACACACACGCATCAGTTACATATCAACAGACAACACACACACACACACACACGCATCAGTTACATATCAACAGACAACACACACACACACACACACGCATCAGTTACATATCAACAGACAACACACACACACACACACACGCATCAGTTACATATCAACAGACAACACACACACACACACACACGCATCAGTTACATATCAACAGACAACACACACACACACACACACGCATCAGTTACATATCAACAGACAACACACACACACACACACACGCATCAGTTACATATCAACAGACAACACACACACACACAACACACACACATCAGTTACAGATCACCAGACAACACACACGCATCAGTTACATATCAACAGACAACACACACACACACAACACACACACATCAGTTACAGATCACCAGA
>NW_015668786.1:0-1857 GCF_001515625.1 Sinocyclocheilus rhinocerous
TTTTTTTAAATAACTACAACTGAATGATCTCAATTACAATCTAAAATAACATTTCTATATTACAGTATATAATATAATACCATAAAAAATTAAGTCTTTGGTGTTTTTCACACATGCTGTAAAAATGTTAGCATCATACTGGTTATCAGCCATAAAAATACTGATGCATGTGAAAACAGGTCATCTACCAATATATTAACCATTCTGACATGGTAAATTACTGTAGTTTAAACAGTAGCTCACGATGCTGGCAACATTAATTCTCAGCAAATGCACGAACTGATTACATCATGTATACCTTGAATCCAAAGTAAGTGGCTTTGTGTAAAAGCATCTGCCAAATGCATAAATGTAAATGTAAATGAGATGTTAAATGAGCAGGTGTGTTTATCTGCTGCGCCTCCAAAACGAACCTACAGATTGAAATTGTAATTCAAAGAGAAAGAAACCGCACCCACTCCATTTCACAATGTGTGCGTTCCTTCTGGACACAGAAGAAACCAGTTCTGTGAGTAATACGGCTCTTTACAGAACAGAGGAGGTTCAATTTAACCCACATACAGCAGAACAGTATGCATTTCAGAAGAAGAACCACAGCAATCGAGTCCAAACACGTCCAGACGGAGATTCATTCATCAGAGAGCAGAAACCCACCGGTGCTGCTTTACACCCACCGTTCACTCATTCAGACTAACTTACAGTCTGCTTCTTGTGCATTTACACATGATTGGCTCAGATGTAAAAAGAACTGTTTCTCAATGGCCCAACGTACAATACATTAAAACTGAAACTACTTCCTCTAAATTTACCCATCTGACTTTTACAAGCCTTTGCAATGACCTTTCGTTTTACAAAGGAACAGATTGAATTAAACATGAAATCTTGAAGTAGAAATACTGAAACTGTTTTTTCTTGTAAAGCGGATGCTCTGATATTTACAACGTTGAAAATCATTTTTACAGTGTAGAAAAGAAATTATATTCACTATGGGATGTTCAGATCCTATTGTAATTCAGATTTTATTTTATTTAATTTACAGGTCTGGAAAATTAACTGAAATTTAAACCAATAAATCATTTTCGATTGCATTTCAAAAAGATATTTTTATTAAATAAATTATTATAAATGAGCATAACTAAAAAAAAATGGTCTAGAAACTATTTTAGCTCGGAAATGGCTTGTATATTTCACAATTAATTACAAAGAAATGGCTATTAACTATTTTAGATTTTCCGAGACAACCCTGAAAACCCTGATTAATAATAACCAGAGGATATTAATATATGTTGCTCAAAAGATGTTAAAACTGTAACAATTTCATGTGCACCTTTTTTCTGATTATAAAGTACATTTGGTATCATTTTAAGCATTATTATGTTTAAAAATGACATTAATTTAGCAATATTAGACGTGCTACACTATAAAACCTGCTTGTCCGACTTGACATGAACACATGACGGAAAAAGTGACTTACAGAAAGACATGAAATGAACACCTCTGTCATAATGACACCGAACTTTTGAGAAAAACAAGAGCTCTGATTTCTGGCTGCAGGACAGTTGGAGGGGTTATTGCTCCCATAGACTCAAAACCCTCACGTTCAGCTAAAATTCACTTTATGTTTGGGGTCCAAAAGTGCCTAACACATACATGTACAGACCAATAATAACCTGTTTTGAGGGGTCCTTTTAGGTTTAGGTTTAAATATGTAGAAATGCGTGTAAAAATGAATAGCATTTATTCTTATATTTTTATAGCTGGGGTCTCAGAAACCTCAAACACAAGTAATGTTTTCATATAAAGTATGTTTGGCAAGTCATTTTGTGCATAATCACGATGGAACAATCAAAGCAAATA
>NW_015668787.1:0-999 GCF_001515625.1 Sinocyclocheilus rhinocerous
ACAGATTGAATTAAACATGAAATCTTGAAGTAGAAATACTGAAACAGGTTTCTCTTGTAAAGCGGATGCTCTGATATTTACAACTTTGAAAATCATTTTTACAGTGTAGAAAAGAAATTATATTCACTATGGGATGTTCAGATCCTATTGTAATTCAGATTTTATTTTATTTAATTTACAGGTCTGGAAAATTAACTGAAATTTAAACCAATAAATCATTTTCGATTGCATTTCAAAAAGATATTTTTATTAAATAAATTATTATAAATGAGCATAACTAAAAAAAAATGGTCTAGAAACTATTTTAGCTCGGAAATGGCTTGTATATTTCACAATTAATTACAAAGAAATGGCTATTAACTATTTTAGATTTTCCGAGACAACCCTGAAAACCCTGATTAATAATAACCAGAGGATATTAATATATGTTGCTCAAAAGATGTTAAAACTGTAACAATTTCATGTGCACCTTTTTTCTGATTATAAAGTACATTTGGTATCATTTTAAGCATTATTATGTTTAAAAATGACATTAATTTAGCAATATTAGACGTGCTACACTATAAAACCTGCTTGTCCGACTTGACATGAACACATGACGGAAAAAGTGACTTACAGAAAGACATGAAATGAACACCTCTGTCATAATGACACCGAACTTTTGAGAAAAACAAGAGCTCTGATTTCTGGCTGCAGGACAGTTGGAGGGGTTATTGCTCCCATAGACTCAAAACCCTCACGTTCAGCTAAAATTCACTTTATGTTTGGGGTCCAAAAGTGCCTAACACATACATGTACAGACCAATAATAACCTGTTTTGAGGGGTCCTTTTAGGTTTAGGTTTAAATATGTAGAAATGCGTGTAAAAATGAATAGCATTTATTCTTATATTTTTATAGCTGGGGTCTCAGAAACCTCAAACACAAGTAATGTTTTCATATAAAGTATGTTTGGCAAGTCATTTTGTGCATAATCACGATGGAACAATCAAAGCAAATA
>NW_015668788.1:0-591 GCF_001515625.1 Sinocyclocheilus rhinocerous
TCTATCTATCTGTCTGTCTGTCTGTCTGTCTGTCTGTCTAGCTATGTATATTTTCTAATACAAAACAATTAAAATGGAAAATGTAATTTTGTTGTTTTATTTTTAAAATTGATTATCAACAATTTAAATACATTTTATATATATTTTCTTTGTTTGGAAACAAATTCCAAGTGTTAATTTAATATTATTGATACAATATTGTAGTTTTTGTTACTATTTTGAGTTAGTTTATTTTTTATAATTTCAGTTCTCATTTTGAGGTAGTTTTAATAATTTTCTTGTGTTTTGTCATTTTTATTAATTACTTATATCTCTGTATTTTTATTATGTTTTATTTATTTAGATTTAGTATATAATCATTGCTGTTAATAGTGTTCACTGTTTGTTTGAAAACATGTCATCAACTGCATGATTTTTACTGTACATTTCTGCCATATGAGCATCACCTTGACATCACCACCGATAAGCTACTCCTAAATATAACATAGAAACTTGAATTTTCTCTGAATAATAACCCTGGAGGGACCTGTAAAACAGAAGCCAGTTGTCCAAGCTCAGCCAGGCAGTTGAGGGCTGAGCTTGGATGAACTG
>NW_015668789.1:0-540 GCF_001515625.1 Sinocyclocheilus rhinocerous
ATGGTGAAAGTCTTTGCGCGAAGAGACCCCGCCCCATTTTGGAGGCTCTGCCCACTTTTGGAGATCTCCGGTCTGCAGTTATATCTACTTGCACATTTCCCTTGCTGTTCTCCCATCATTTCCTGTCTGCACTCTACTGTTTATATACTGTCAGTAAAAATGGCACAAAGGCCAACTCAAAACTGGTTTTAGTTTGTCATTGTGTGATCTAATGATGTAAAATATCCAACCTGTTGAAAACTGGAGTGCAGGTCCAACAGTAAACTGGAAAAACCACACCTGTCCACTTCCACGAACTAGTGTGAGTGCATAGCTCAGTAGTGTGTCACTGGTTATTGTGTCAAATAACTGACAAACCTTGGTTATTCATTTCTGCTCTTACTAGAACTGAGAGTAATGCATTAGTGATACAAAAATAGGATAAAAAGTCTGTATTAAACATGTCCTTATCTAGCTCTACTGAAGATTGTGTTTAACCATGTTAACTTTTGACCAATATATTTTCTTTATGACCCTCAGCCCGGAAGAATCTGTTCATGA
>NW_015668790.1:0-578 GCF_001515625.1 Sinocyclocheilus rhinocerous
TGACACTTCTAGAAGATACTGTAAAGTTTCCACTCCACATATAGACACACAGCAGCTTTTAACACGTACAGTTAAGGCTCTTAAGTAGCAGCTCTTAAACAGACCTTTATGATGAGACGCATGAAGTTTGAGAATCATCATTTGTACTCTGTTCAGAACTGTTAAAATGGCTTGTTTTCATCTCTTTGAATATGCTATATGCTACGCTATTTGTCCTGCTTTAGATTTGTACATACAAAATAGTTACGCAGAGATTATAAAGGAAGACATTGATAGCATTAACAGCAGTGCATAGAGAGTGAATCTAATTTGAAATACCAGATCCCAGAAATACAGTATAAGAACATAATGATCTGATTGTTATCATGAAAGATCGTGAGAAAGATTCATAGTTTAAGCAAAGGAAAAAGTCTGAAATTTGAATGATATAATTTCATGAATTTTATTTAATATCATGTGCAGGATAGATTTAAATATTGACATACAGTATAAACTACCAACAATCAGGTAATTTAATTTATTGACTATTAATTTGCTTTTTTTTATTTTTTGAAATGATTTGCCATTATTGTCATATT
>NW_015668791.1:0-512 GCF_001515625.1 Sinocyclocheilus rhinocerous
CAGCTCCTCGGATTCAACCACAAGCTTCAAACGGTTGCCAACAATCATCAAACACCAAAAACCGTCTTTTTGAACATCATAAACCCAAAAGGAATTTATGCATATAGGAACACGTTATTCTTTAAAAATCAACACTTATCATCCGGAGCCACGCAAATCCCAGCAGGAACAGAGATGGTGGTGTTCGGTTTCTATCGTTTCTGCAATCCAAACATTTCAAATAAAGACATTTAGTTTTATGACATTAAAACCTACATCCAGACCCTGACCTTTGCCCTTTCACAGTACAGAGGATCATCTTCTTATCCAAAGGTAAAGAAGATAGAGTGAGGTATGTGGTGTACATCATTTTTGGAGGTAAAATAACTGTTGGGTCCCTGACAAGAACAAGAGACACTTGTTGTAATAATCAACTAAAAGACGTTATCAAGTTATCAAGTAGTACATCTAGCCATAATTTTTGGGAAAAATTAGGTTTATATACCAGACCATCGGGATGAGGCCCATATGTA
>NW_015668792.1:0-631 GCF_001515625.1 Sinocyclocheilus rhinocerous
ATAATCGACAATTATGATTTTTGTCATAATCGTGCAGCCCTAGGTGTCAATGTACTATAAAAACCTCCTGTAAGTTTAAAAACTTTCGTTAGTTTAAAAACAGCTTTTATTGAAACCAAGCTCAGAAAACAACTCATTTTGGAATGTGCCACTTTACGACATAATAGTGTGGCTAAGAACCGCCTCCACAGGAGAAGATCAACGCCTGCTTCTACATCACTACCTGTTTAGCCCCGCCCACTGATACACGCTTGTAGTAGGAGGAGAGGAAATACTAGAGAGACGCAAACACTGGATTACTCCATCAACAGAACCATACAGATGACAACAAGATTACAAGACACTGTGTAGTGTAAGTTATGAAAAATAGTATTTGAATTATCTTCCTTGTGGTCCTAACATATCTAGATCGGACACAAGCGCTGTTGAGTCATGTCGCGAATCAATTTCTCTTTCAGGTCAGAAGCGGCGCAAATGCTTGTATGTCAGAAATAGAGCGGGACATCAGTTTATTCTGATATATACTGAGTATTTATACATTTTTAACCAAAATGTTGTTTTCAGAGTACGTCACAGCAGCGTCTATCTGTTATTTTAATAAGTGAGACTGTTAGCCAATCACAGCAGTAGG
>NW_015668793.1:0-536 GCF_001515625.1 Sinocyclocheilus rhinocerous
TTGTACTGAATGTGCACTTGTAGTATACTTCAAATTATAGTATCAATAATATATATATATTAATGTGCTTAATTGTACTGAATGCGCACTTGTAGTATACTTCAAATTATAGTATCATTAATATATTAGGCCACTCAAGAGAGATGAGTTCATGTTCATGACTACATGTGTCCACGCTTTTTAAAAAAAACTGTGTGTTTATATAATAGAACATTTAAAGTTCATATATTTTAAAAATACTAAACTGCAACTCTAAAATTCAGCTAATTGCATTTAATATAAATGCAAACTATACTTTTATTCCATTATATTGCAGTTACATGCAATTAAATGTATGAAAACATTACATTCAGTTTGCACTTAAGTAAATTATTTGTAAGTATCTTATTTCCACATTAAGAATATGTTTAGTATTTATTTTTCAAAACTGTATTTTCATTCACATTCCATTATTTTATAAAGAAAGCCATGTTTTGATAGTTTTTCAGTATTTTTTTTAAATTTTTTTATTCTTATCTCACACGATAAAGAATCAT
>NW_015668794.1:0-1364 GCF_001515625.1 Sinocyclocheilus rhinocerous
TGATTGCTGTCTGAACTCCTGACACGGGGCCCCCTGGTGGCCACGAGGGCCCTATGCAGTCGCATATATCGCTTATTAGGTAGGGCCGGCACTGATTTCCACAATATAAAAGTAAGGTCATAAAATCTTATGAATGAACCTCTCGTTTTAAAATCTTCTCGGTCTACTGACATTTGTCATGACTTCTGCTTCAAACATCACAGTGCTCATGAAAACTTTCGTTAACTCTACAATAAGTAAATCTACTTCACCAGCTAATTACTCTTCAAGAGTGATGCTGTAGAGCTACCGCAAAAACGGAAGTTTAAAGACAGAATTCTAGAAATGGCTGCGCGCTTGTTTCTCAGGCATATAAGGTCTCTATAACGTCCGTTCTGGAACTGGGAGTATGTTAGTTTGTCGACCGGGTAAGAAATTAATGGGGTCATGAACTGAGAAATCAAATTTCCCTTGATCTTTTGACATATAACAGGTCACTACAAAAACATCCTGTAAGTTTCAAAACTCAAAACTTTCTTGTTAGTTTGAAAACAACTTTTATTGAAACCAAGCTCAGAAAAGGACTTGTTTTGGAATGTGCCACTTTATGACATAATAGTGTGGCTAAGCACCGCCTCCGCAGGAGAAGATCAACGCCCGCTTCTACATCACTGCCTCTTTAGCCACGCCCACTGATACGTGCTTGTAGTAGGAGGAGAGGAAATACGAGACGCAAATCCAGGATTACTCCAACAGAACCATACAGATGACATTACAATATTACAAGACACTGTGTAGTGTAAGTTGTGATAATTAGTATTTGAATTGCCTTCCTTGTGATCCTAAGACCGTATCTAGATCGGACGCGAATGCAGAAGCGGCGCGAATGCTTGTTTGTCAGAAATAGAGTGGGACATGAGTTTACTGTCGGGGATTTGTTATGTCAATCCATGCCGCATCCAGTGTAGACAGAATCGCCGATTACAATGGGTTCCGGTGTAAACACGGGGTAAAATTAACAAAGAGCTCCAGATCGCGTCAGTGAAACACTGTTTGTTTTTTGCTTTACATTGGTTCGGATTCTTTTTTCAACAAGACAATATGATGCAGGCGTTTCAGAGAGACAAAGTAAACTATGATGCAGCGCTGAGTCTGACTAGAGTATCCAACAGTAATGTTGCAACTAGGGTTGCAAAATTCTGGGAATTTTCAAGACTGGAAAATTTCCATGGGAATTAACGGGAATATATTCTAATTAATGGGAATAAACTGGGAATTTGCTAAATTGCAGGAACAGAGAACTTAAATGTAGTTGGGGGAAAAAATCTTGCAGCATAGGCTAATCTTGGTTAAAACAACCAGATTTAATGCAATTTCAGTTGAAT
>NW_015668795.1:0-491 GCF_001515625.1 Sinocyclocheilus rhinocerous
TTGATTCATCAAGTGTCAAAGCACATCATTAAATCATTCATTCAGAAGATTCATTCAAAAACACTGATTCATCTAGTAATGAAAAAAGTGAAGTCTTTATGAGTGAGTCATTGAATCATTCATTCAAGAGATTTGTTCAAAACACTGATTCATCAAGTGTCAAAGCACATCAAATCATTCATTCAGGAGATTCGTTCAAAAAAGTTCATTAATCTAGTGTCATTTTATGAGTGAGTCATTGAATCATAAATTCAAACCCATTTAAAAAAAATAATTTTTGAATGAATTCTTTTTTTTTTTGTCAGAACCTTTAGTAAATGTCACAGTTTATTTGTCTGTTCAGAATCGTGGGAGAATCGTGATCTCTGTTTCAATCAAAAGCACTGTGATTCTCCGTTTTAACTCCTGCCGTCTGTTATTTCTCTGATTCAGTTTGCTCTGTTAGTCTCAGCTGTTGTCTGCTGGTGTGAGGAGAACCGACTCCACTGAAT
>NW_015668796.1:0-527 GCF_001515625.1 Sinocyclocheilus rhinocerous
TGCAGCCTGAGCGATACAGCGAGACTCAGACTTTTGCGTTTGTACTTGCATGTGGACTAGCGAAAGAAAGATTTGCAGATTAATTATATGATTAAGAATTAAATGATAATCAAATCGTTTCACTCTTACGCCGGTTTCACACTGCATGCGCAAGCAGAGCGGAGGCGGCGCAGGATTATTAACTCATTACAGAAATAGGAAAGAAAGATCAAACTATAACAATTAGATTTAAAGTTAGCCTTAAAAAAATCATATCATATTATACTACAAATATTTGTTACAGTGTAAAACAGAGGCTCATAAAATCATTCCTACTCTATCATCCTAAAGAAAACCTAAAAATAGTGTATAGATAGCATAAAGAAGTATCTTCATATTTATTAAAGTCAAATCCAAATGAAATGGAAATTTTATTTGCAGTACTTCCCGCCACAGTTTCAGAGTTCCCTCCACTCCATAGCATCTTGCAGGGCTGACAAGCGTAGTGTCTAGCAGTCCCAAAATTGCCCTGTCACAGCCGACTTTGT
>NW_015668797.1:0-487 GCF_001515625.1 Sinocyclocheilus rhinocerous
GGATGCTCAGAAAATTCTCTAACATCCCTCCTGGTTTAGGCCTCAGCTTCATTCCTTCCAATTCAGACACTGTTCTCTGTTGCTTAGCAGAGGCCTTGGGTAAGATCAAGTCATTTCCCTGTAGGATACGGCTAAGGTTCCCTATTTCTGCAAATACATCAGCCATAAAGTGGCAAAAGGCGCAGAACTCTGCACGCTCCATCTCACGCTTGATCTGAAAAATTATATTTTTAGAAATTGTAGAAAAAGGAACAATTTAATGAAACAACGTTAAAAAAAGGATTGAGCAGCCCAATTTGAAATGTATTACCTTCTTAGTTCTGCCTTTCATTTCAGCAGAGGGAGAAGATGCAGACAGGTTGGTCATGTGTTGTAGGGTTGCAGCATACTGGCCGCTGTCCTCTTCATTCTGTCCAGCCGATTTGAGAAGTGCATGTAATGCACATGAGGAATCCAGCGTGTGCCTTTGACATTGGAAGGGTTACTG
>NW_015668798.1:0-492 GCF_001515625.1 Sinocyclocheilus rhinocerous
CTTTTAAAAGTAACTTTCCCCAACACTGCTGATTACCATTATTGCGACTTTTGGAACTGCACGGTTTTGTGCAGTGCTTTTGTATTCATTTAGCATCCATTTTCTCAGCGATGTAATTTGTTTATTTGTAATTATGTAATATTCTAAAATATATAATACATGGATTTTTAATTAAAACGACACACTAGCTTTGATTATTGATGAAATAAAAGTTTAAAATATTGTTTGGTTTATTTCCTTTCGTCGACCCACTCACTGAAAGAACCATATATGGCTTGAGAGTCTATTTCCGAACAGACTGGAATATCAGTCAGTCAAGCAAAACGCATGCAACCCATAGTAATGCCTCAGATTGACATAGAGGGCATATGTAAAAAATAAAGAGGAATTTTCCGACTTTTGAGCAATTAGTTACTGTTTTGTACACATTGTCAGGTTAATTATAATGCCAATGCATTTTGTTTTATTGACCACAATATCATTGCTATTTGT
>NW_015668799.1:0-617 GCF_001515625.1 Sinocyclocheilus rhinocerous
TCGTGAAAAGCGCTGTACAAATAAACTTGACTTGACTTGACATTCCGTCATCTGTCTCAAGTGACTTTCACGCTGAAATATTTATGGGAATTTCCTGCTTTACAAGCGCGGAAACTGAAACACTCGCCAGTTGTATCAAAAAGCAGCCCAAATTTTATCAACCCGCCCAACGCATTTTTTTCCGGTCTGACGTTACCAAAAGAAGCCCAATTGAGCGGGAACCCACCCAATCTGGCAACACTGTTTGGAACAAAATTATTCTAAGCGGACAGCGGGTGAACAAAGAGTGAACATACTAAAAAAATAGTCCTGCGCAGACCTCTAGTACAAATCAATGTGTGATGCATCATTGGACTGAGATCTAAAATGTCAAAGAACAAAAAAACATGATCATAAATCATTTAAAGCCTCATTCAAGAAAAATAAATATTTCTGTATTGCACTGTCAGGATTTTTAACCAAATTATCTGTCTTATGTAGACATTCATTCAGATCTATTTAATTACACTATTCATTACACATCTGAGTTTTATAGTGCTATTTTAATCTGTATTAATATGTATGGAGTAGTGGTGTGTGTGTTTCTCCTCCATCACTCAAGGATAGCAAAACCTGAG
>NW_015668800.1:0-537 GCF_001515625.1 Sinocyclocheilus rhinocerous
CCACAACACCTTACCAATACACTAGCAACCATCCATAACATTCTTGCGACCACATAACAACAGCCTATTAACCACCCAAAACTCACTAGCGACCACCCAAAACAGCCTAGCAACCGCCTAGCAACCACCCAGAACACCTTAGTGACTGCATAGCAACACCCTAGCAACCACCCAGAACACCTTACCAATACACTAGCAACCATCCATAACATTCTTGCGACCACATAGCAACAGCCTATTAACCATCCAAAACTCCCTAGCAACCACCCAAAACAGCCTAGCAACCACATAGCAATATATCTGTCTTTCTGAGAGACTGCATGGCCTTAAAACCTTCACACTTTGATATTTTAAAACGACTTTAAACTTAGAACTGCTTTTAAAACTTTCTGGTCAGGTTTTCTCAAGCCTTTTTTTTTATCGAGTTAACGTTTAAAGCTTTGCATCTTCTACTGGGAAATACAGCTAAAACAATTTTTAAGATAGAAACTGTTTTGGAACATAGTGTCTGGTTTCTAGCTGGTCCAGGCGTGTTTA
>NW_015668801.1:0-571 GCF_001515625.1 Sinocyclocheilus rhinocerous
GGTCTGTGCAAGAAACTGAACATTATTTACAGCATTATTACCTGTAGGGCAAATTGTGTGGAATGATTTGAATCATTTGAACCAAATTCTTTTGAACCGGTTCTTTTTGGTGAACTAGTTGAACCAGTTCACCAAATCTGACCAAAATAATCCAAAAATAATTGGATTTCCCCATTGCCTGATGTTGTATATAATGTTCAGTTTCTTGCACAGACTGATCGTTTCGCTTCGTAAGACCTCAATACATCGTCAGGAGCCACAGGTATTAATTTTGTGTTCCTTGATATACTTTTTTGGACGTGCTGGTGGCCATTGACTTGCATTTTATGAACCACCAAAGACCATGGTTTCAACTAAAAATCATCTTTGCTCTACTAAAGAAAAAAAAAACATCTTGGATGGGCTGGGGATGAGAAAATTAATAGAAAAATATTAATCTTTGGCTGAACTATCTTTTAAAGTGCACTGTTATGCCATTTTTATTTTTATTTTTATTTTTTTTGGTATAATGTTCATCATTTTGTCATGATCAGTGTTGGGGAAAGTTACTTTTAAAAGTAATGCTTTACAA
>NW_015668802.1:0-521 GCF_001515625.1 Sinocyclocheilus rhinocerous
TACGTAACTCGCGTTACTTGTAATGCGTTACCCCCAACACTGTTTTTTTTCCACCGGTCCGTCTGTCAGTATTTGTGTATTTCAATGTAAGCCTGTTGTGCGTGTTTTTCAGTAGAAATCTATTTTGGTCCCTCTGCTTCCGCACACCTCAGTGTTAGTTAGACACTGACACGCAGAGATAAAGCGATACAGGAGCTCCGCCTCGCCGGGTCTGGCCTAGTAACCGGATGACTCTCTCTTTGTCTCCTGTAGTATCAGATGGATGTGAGGACATCATCTTTCTCAGACAGCAAACTGAGCTCCTGGATGTCTGCGCTGCTCTCGCTCTAGTTGGCATCCTGCCTAAGATTAAAGTTTTTCCAAAACACCCATTAAACTCATTCAGTCTCACCTCAACATCCTGAAAAAGACCGATTTAAATGTACAGTAGAATTATAGGAGGGAACGGGGTTAGTTGTCACGTGGGAAAGTTGTCTGATCCAGGGCGATGTATTTCAGTAACTAAAGGTCCAGTTACAAAA
>NW_015668803.1:0-537 GCF_001515625.1 Sinocyclocheilus rhinocerous
TATCAAATAACACACTACAGTTAAAATTGTAATCAAGTACTTGACATGTGCTTTAGTACGTTAGTCAACACATCAAAATAAGTGCACTTCTTTAAAGCAGAACAAAAGATTCAAACAATGATTTAAAATATACTTTAAAGTACAATTTTTAATTTGACATTTTTAGTCACTTTTTAAAAGAGTACTTAAGTGTGTTCAGAAACAGTCATGAAAGTGTCTCTTAATTCACTTAAGTGTTTCATTTCATTAATATTATATTATCTGCAAATACAATTTTCTAAAAAAATATTCTTTTAAGATTTGAAGCACAGTACAAGTGCGCATTCAGTATAATTAAGTGCACTTCTTTTTCACAAGGGTAGAAAACCATCCCTATTTGAACAGTCTCCTAACCCTGTGTATTAATCTTCAGCGTATAACTCAATTGACTCCAATGGTAACTCAAATTGAACATCTGATGGATAACAAAACAGTGAAAAACATCCCATTTAGATGTAAATAGACACTCATTTTATTCAGAAATTGTAGATTATTTTT
>NW_015668804.1:0-792 GCF_001515625.1 Sinocyclocheilus rhinocerous
TTTAAAAAAGGTCTGTTGTCGGCTGAGATCATCATGTTTGACATGGCTTCAGGAATAAGTGCTCACCATCTCCACATTTTCCTCCATGTCTCTCTTGAGCTGGTCTCTCTCTTCTCTCAGGCCCTGTAGAATCTCCTGGAGCTGCTCTCGCTCTTCAGTTATTGAGCTGATAGTGTGCCGCAGCTTCTCCATCTCATCTGGGTCTCTCTGAACTTCCTCCATCTTCTCAGACAAAAGCACATCTCTCTCTCCACGAACAGACTCCAGCTCTGCACTCAACTGCACCGACTGAAACACGGTAACAACAGTGTTAAATCACTCAATCTGGCAGTTAGTGGGACTGTGTGTAGTGATAAGTGTGAACGGACCTTCTGTGTGGCCTCCTCTAATGATGTGAGCAGTGTGCTGTTCTCCTGTGTGACGTGCTGGAGATCTGTCTGGATGTTCTGAAGCCGTTCTGATGTCTCTGTGAGCTGTTGGCTCAGTTCTGCTTCCTCCAGCTGAGCATCAACCAGATCACTCTCCATCTTCAGCAGCTGACCCTGAGCTTTAGACGTCTCATCTTTCAGTCTCTGATTGTCTTCATTCACACTGGACTGAGCGGATATCAAAGTGTCTCTCTCCTCTCTAACAGAACTCAGCTCTTCTGACAGACCACACACCTGAGAAACCATAATGGATGAGACTAAGCCATGTAGAAACAAAGAAAGTTAGCAAAGATGATATGCAGTTCCTCTAACCTGTCTGTGCAATTCATCCACTTTAACAGGAAGCGTTTCCATCTGCTCCATC
>NW_015668805.1:0-527 GCF_001515625.1 Sinocyclocheilus rhinocerous
TTTTGTCAATAGCAGCAGGAAGAAGAATCTGAGATCAAAATCTCCAGAAGCCAGCGGTGTGTCTATGAGAAGCACACAATCCATGTGTGATCCCATTTCATTCAATGATGGAACAGTGACTTCTGCCCCACAGTTAGTATAAACATGTAGTTGCTGATTTACTGTAATTCACCTTGATTAAATAATGGTTTGAGAAAACCAATGAACACTAAATGTTCTCCAAAATATACAACATACAGTATACAATCCACACTGCTATGTTTCTTAAAATGGTCAACAGTCATTGTAATCATTGACATTTTTGCTGTTCTTTCTTTTAATTTCAGCATTGTGGAGATAGATGATACAGTTGAATCCCACTACCAGACCCACATCAGGCAGGAAATACCTGAAGCAGACCTTCACAAAACCAGCATGAAGAAGAAATTTGGCTGCTTATTTGAGGGAAACAAAGGTAATGAAACCCCCTTGAACAGGATCTTCACACAGCTCTACATAATAGAAGGAGAGAGAGAAGGGGTGAATGA
>NW_015668806.1:0-502 GCF_001515625.1 Sinocyclocheilus rhinocerous
GAATGCCAACCCACCGAACGAATATTCGAATAATCGAATATTCTGATCCAGCCCTAATTGGTTTCTTATTTATCATTTCTTAATCATCTTTTTTTTTTATCTTGTATGTTTTTTGTAAAAGTGTTTTTTGTGTAAGTGTGCTTTACTTTGTTTCACTTATGTGCTGTCTTGTAGGTTTCACTTGCATATCTGTAAGGTGACATTTCAGGTTTCTTTTGTCTTCTAGCCCACACAAAACTGCATCTTTTTGTCTGTCTCTTCCAAAACATTTGGCCTTAAATGTGAACACTCACAGCACACTCATTGTTCAGATGGCCTCTACAAGAACAATAAACCTGCGTGTAGACAATCGTCTCTGCATTAACGGCAGATGTGTCATACCAGCCTTACGTTCGGGACGGGTTTGTTTTGCATGTGCTCGGGAAAGTTTGCATCAGTTATGTTTGCGTTGATCCGATTTGCACCGTTTTCATCTCAGCTGCATTCAACGCTAATCTTGTTA
>NW_015668807.1:0-491 GCF_001515625.1 Sinocyclocheilus rhinocerous
AACATGTTACAGTGGTCTGATGATTTATTCACTGTAATAAAGTGATATCACGTTTTATCTTTAAATCCTTTCCTTTAAATTCTGCTTTTTCTGACCTTTATTTAAACACAAATGCAGACACACAAACATATCAGTACAGCTTCATTTTCAGGATAGATTTTGGCATGTCATCAAATATTCAGAATGTAGTTATTAATATGTTGTTTATTTACAGTTTTTGAGTAACTTCACCATCACTGATGATCAGATGAATAAATGAATAATCATTCACACATCTGCCAATAACAGACCATCTCTCTATCTTTGATGGTTTGAGTTTAATCTCAAGGAGAAATCTCCAGAGAAAAAGCAAACCAGTTTAGATGTTTCTCTGTTTTCTGATATCTGTGTTTTTTTATTCAGTCAGTTTTAACCACTGATCATCTCTGTTTCTGTCAGTATGAAAATGTTATTCATCAAAGCATTCTCACACTCTCATCTTTTTCAGGTTC
>NW_015668808.1:0-1258 GCF_001515625.1 Sinocyclocheilus rhinocerous
TTTTATTTTAGACATTTAACAAGTACTTAAAAAAAAATATGATGTTATTTTTAGTTATTTTACATTAAAATTATTGTTCTTATATTTTAATATTCTATTTTGTATTTAACTATACAACATTTTAATATTCTGTTTAATAATAATATTTTAATATTTTTATTTTTTATTTATATTGGAACTCATAATCTTACATTTCCTTTTCTGCTGGTTAATGTTAACATCAGCCAACAGTCAGCTATTGAGTGTGATTATAATGCAGCCTTTCTCAGCCTTCTCAACAGATAACCAGTCATTTAAAGCTGGTTAACCCGTGAGAAAAGTCCTGCAACAGTAGTTTAGTTCATCCCTCACTGAACGTTCTGTTTCACTCATAAATATTACGTCACGTGACGGAAGTGAAATGGTTTGTGGATGTTCAGGTTGACTTTAACTTCACTTTAGAAATGTTTCGTCATGTTCGTTCTGCACTGTGAAATATAATCTCCATCTCCTCTTCTTGCCGTTTAATCACACAGAGCAGTTAAATTAATTAAAATACTGTGCAGTGAAGCCACGGGCTTCTGCTTTAAATAGATGAGAGCGTTTGGAGCGGCTTCAAAACCCTCGTGTGCCAGGACACGTGTGTTTGGTCTTCTGCTTGTCTTGGTTGAAACTCTGTTAGAAGAACCGGCTCTGTGCCAAAACCAGTGACAGACTACATAGACAGCACCCTTATAAGGCAGCAGCCTCACTCCAGTGAACACACACACACATCTCAATATGATCTGAGTGTCTTAACATATTTGCTGATACCACAATACAATTACAATTTGATGTGATTTGATTCTGTGTCCTTTGATTGATATATTAGGTATTAGTGTCTATTTTACACAATCAGTTACATTATCAATTATATCAATTACAACTCACAAATTGCAACCACAATAAAACATGAACATGTAATTGAACTCTCTAAAAATTGCAAATCCTTATATCAGGTATAGTACATGCCAAATTTTCCCAAGGAAAAAAAAAAAACTCAACTAATGCTGTAAAATATGCATGAGAGTCAGTTGATACTACATTACTATAATACTGAAGGTTAAAATGGACTGATTTGTTAAAATTACACTTAATGAAGTTTTTAAAATAATTAAGTTACAATTACTTCAGTTAGTTTTTTTGCAATAAACATTTAAATAGTGACTTATAACTTGTCATGAAAACATAAATAAAACATTAAAGAACAGTAAAAAATTATAATGAATATGTTATATGG
>NW_015668809.1:0-515 GCF_001515625.1 Sinocyclocheilus rhinocerous
GCAAACTCACATTACTTATGTTGATCCTTGAGCTCCATCTTCTCAATGTTTCTAAAGGTGAGTGATAGAATCTGCTGCAGTCGTTTCATTATGCTTTTCAACAGTGCTGACTCTCCACTTGTGAGTGAAAATTTGTGATGAAGCCTTCATGATGAGCTTTTTCCATCACATCAATCACTTTGGTGAACATCAGGATACTTTGTATTAGTGAAGCTTTGGACTTGGCGAGAGCCAATCAAACTTATTATTTTCTATCACTATTTTGCAGGAAATAAAAAAAAACAGTTGTTTATTTATTGTATTAATGCAGTGAATTAAATGGTTAAAAAAATTTAAGATACTTGATCCAATTTGATTTTCTCTTTATGTGGAACTTGGATGCTAAACAAAAAATGATATTTATTCATAACAGATGAACAGCAGGTTTGGCATCAGTGCAAAAACAGCTTAATATGACATAATATTTAAGGTAAAAACAAACTTTGATTCAAAAATGAAGGGAAAAAATCCATTTG
>NW_015668810.1:0-1410 GCF_001515625.1 Sinocyclocheilus rhinocerous
TTACCTCACCCACCCTTCCCAACTCCTTTTTTTTTCATCTCTTCCTTCTGTCTGTTCTCCTCTCTCTCTACCCACTCCACCTCTTCTCAGTCCTACATCTCTTCTTTTTCTCCTCACTCTTTCTCCAGGGTCCTCATTATTTCTTTGCTATGAGTTTTCTCAAATTTTATACATGGCAAAGTCATGACAGTTGTGTGAACTTTTTGGGGGTAAATTCCACTTTCTTTTCTGTGAGTCAAACTAACACTGCAGATGTAAATTTGATGGCATTTGACAGCACGCAACGTGCAAAAAAAATGGCTTAATTTTCCTTGTCAGTGTTAAAGGGATAGTCCTGGAATTGATAATTCTGTCAGCATTTACACACCCACAGCAACCCAAACCTACGCTACTGATCAGAAGTTTGGGTCAGTAAGGTTTTTTTTTTTTTTAAATAAGTCTGTTCTGCTCACCAAGGCTTGAATTTATTTATTTTTTATTTATTTTTTTAATTATTATTATTATTATTAAAGAAAAAAAGTGAAATATTATTAAAATTAAAATACCTTTTTAAACTGTTTTAACTGTTGTGTTAACATATTTTATTTGATTTATTCATGTAATTGCAAAGTTGAATTTTCAGCAGTCATTACTCCAGTCTTCAATGTCACATGATCCTTCAGAAAGCATTCTGATATGCTGATTTGCGGCTCAAGAAACATTTCATATTATTACCAATGTTGAAAACAGTTGTGCTGCTTAATATTTTTGTGGAAACACTGCTACATTTTTTTTCAGGATTCTTTGAAAAGAGAGTTCAAAAGAACTGCATTTATTTGAAATAGATTTGTTTTGTCTTTACTGTCACTTTTGATCAATGTAGTTCATCCTTTAAAAATAAAAGTATCAATTTATATATTTTAAGTGTTTTTGTCAATATATTGACATTTTGGTTATATGAACAAAAACATTCTTCCAAATATTATATTTTGTGTTTCACAGAAGAAAGAAAAAAATACAGGTGAGTAAATAATGACAGAATTTTCATTTTTGGCTATAAGCTTATTTCTTTAACTGTTTTAGAGTCTTGGACTGGAAAAGTTTGCTGACCTTGAATTGGAGAAATGTGCAAAATCAGTTGAGTAAAAACTGTAAATGTGTATCTGTCACATTGAATAGAGAGGATTTTTGCTCTCAACACTCTGTGTTAACACTAATGTAATTTTCTTGTATCGCATTTCGGCCTGTGGTTTCTAGAGGACAAACTGAAGTACGGGAGCAGAAGCAGTTAAACAAAGTAATTGAAACCATGCAAAAAAAAAAAAAAAGGTGATGAACAGAAACTGTGAAACTTAAAGCTATAATTTGTCCAAATGAGCTATCTGAGACTACAGTAAAAGCACTTAGCGTTCGCAGAACGTGGGAGGGTAT
>NW_015668811.1:0-508 GCF_001515625.1 Sinocyclocheilus rhinocerous
TCCCCCTGAATGGGGAAATATATTGAAATCTCAAAAAAGTCACATAAATGTTTTTTCTTACGCTCATGTAGTATTAAATATAGCTTTTACTTCAGGTTGGTCTCAAGTGAGCGTCTCAGGATGCTGACTGTTTCTATGGCAACCAGAGCTTCTAATGACACCTGCAGTGATGAGATGACTTTGCGAATTGGTGATTGGCTCTTTTATTTAGGAGGAGGGACCAGGGTTACTATAGTTTTAAAAAATGTTACTTTAAATAAAGTAAACTTTAACTGAAATTAAATATTTAAAAATAAACTTTTCATTAAAAAAATATGAAAAACGTAAACTGAAATAAAATTAAAAACTTTTTTATAAAAACAAAAAATAAACTGAAACAAAGTAAAATTTGTAAAAAATGATAGAAATGTACTTGATGTATTAAAATAACTAAAACTGAAATAAAAATGAATAAACTATACAGACATTTTTACAAAACATTACTCATGCAAATGAAAAAAATACTAAA
>NW_015668812.1:0-505 GCF_001515625.1 Sinocyclocheilus rhinocerous
TTTGTGCACAAAGAAAACAAAAATAACGACTTTATTCAACCATTCAGAAGATGAACGAAGGTATTACGGGTTTGGAACAACAAGAGGATGAGTAATTAATGACAGAATTTTCATTTTTGGGTGAACTAACCCTTTAAGTGCTGGTGCAAACCAGAGGATTATGCTTACATTTATAAAAATCTATTTGCTACTTGACTACAACCTATTAAATACAGCATTTGAATAGTCCATCTTATATCATGGTTACTCCATTTCCTGTCCATCTTGAAATCTTCTCTGAGAGCCTGAACAGACCTTCCGCAAAAGAAATCAGAACAAAACCACAATTACAGAATGTAAACCTAATGATTGCAAAGTTCAGAATTAGAATCAGAATTAGCTTTATTCGTCAAGTGTGCGCAAACACACAAGGAATTTGTTGTGGTTTCTTAAGGAGCTCTTGGTACATACATGCATACATACATGCATACAGGTGCATCTCAATAAATTAGAATGTTGTGGAAAA
>NW_015668813.1:0-533 GCF_001515625.1 Sinocyclocheilus rhinocerous
CTTAACCAATCAGATTTGAGAACCAGAACGAACTGTTGTATAAATGTTTTTACGTCACAATCATTTGTCTTTCTTCAGAACAAACGCAATTAATTAAATCAATAATCAGTCTAGTAGTTTACTGCTGTGGTTAAAGTTCCTAAAGTCGGATTTGCTCACATATTTAACACACAGATTGTGATGTGTGTCTCTGTGTGTTAATTTGCTGTAAAGCTGGTTGACAGTGAGAGTGTGTTTAATGACTGAAAGACTCAGAACGCATTAGCTATAGGTGTAGCTGGACTATTTATCTCAGTCTCTATTAATCTAATATTATGTTGTCACAAAACTTGCTGTAAACCCCCCTAAAGTTTAATTTTTTTTACAGTGTGTTGTACTTGAAACAATCAGAGTCACCATTAAAATCATTTAGATTCAAGCGGCTGCACTTATTAAAAGTCATGTTGAAGGTCTAAGTGAATGAGTAGTTCTTTGATTTAATTTGAACGGATAATGATCAGATTAAAACAGATCAACTAATATCTTTTCCCCCT
>NW_015668814.1:0-1284 GCF_001515625.1 Sinocyclocheilus rhinocerous
GGCAATATGATAAGACCGCTCTCCCTCCTTGATGAGATCTTGTGATACGCCATTAGCTGAAATTATCGACCATGTTTACAGGTATTTATGTGACTATTGACAATCTTTCAATGTGAAATAGCAGTGAGTGTGTGTGTTTACATGCACAATGTCACACTGATTATGCTTAATAAGCCAGCGACATGTAAGGTCTGAGACCTGAATCATACACTGTGCCAGCACAGATGCTTCTAGCTGCAGAAGTTCAATTTCACATTCTGTTGCGCTGTGAAATGTGTCTGTGTTGTTTAAACAAGACTGCATGGTTGCAATGTGCTAACTAAGCATTCGTGTCTGCATTTGAGTGCTTGCATAAAGTGTGGTTCTAGCTTGAAACTGTTTTTTCAGCCTGATAGACACACCTAACTTTTTTTCACTTTGCATGTAAATCCTTTTATTGACATTCTGTATACTTATTTAATAGGTGCAAAATAAATCATTACATGCCATGTTAGGGATGCACCAATATTAAAATTCAGGCTGATATTATTTTCACGCTATTGGTAATATTAAAATATGTATACAATTTGTTTAAAATATAAATAAAATACACAAAATGTTAAAATCAATCATTTTAATAATGTTAAATTAACGCTTTAATGGATTTAGGCATTGTAATGTTCAATGCAAAATATGGATAACTATTGATTTTGAGATAAATAGTTGATAAAGTTCTGTAGTATATTTTTATGTGAACATCTTTAGCTGATTTTTGAATCTGTTAATGCATTCGATGTAAACAGCATTCAGTATGACAATATAAAAAATGTAGGCCAATATTAAAATATGCACACAGTTTGTCAAAAAATATGAATAAAACAAAAAACTAAAATCAATAATTGTATTAATGTTAAATTAATACCTATTTAGGCAACATTATAATATTTAATATGAAATATGAATCATTATTGATTTTGAGACAAGTAGTTGATAAAGTTGAGTAGTTTTTAATGTAAATATGTTTTTCTTTTTTGCCAGATTTTTTTGCATATGGGCTGATATTATTTTCACACTATGGCCAATATTAAAATATGTCTACAATATGTGTAAAACTATAAATAAAACACTATAAATAAAAATTTAATTTAGTCATTTTAATTTTTTTGTTTTATTCTTTAATGAATTTAGGCATTACAATGTTCAATATGAAATATGGATAACACTTGATTTTGATTTTTGTGATGTTTTGGTGGTATTTTAGCACATTCAGCATTTTTTTGTTTACTAATAAGCTGTGGAATATTA
>NW_015668815.1:0-546 GCF_001515625.1 Sinocyclocheilus rhinocerous
ATCCAAACGTGTTTATATTCAGGAAATCTTTCATTTCAGTTACATTAATGCATATTGTGATTGTCTATGTTTACCTTTACTCTTTACATTTTTATAAATTATATATGCACACAAAAGTTTGTAAAATCTTTTTTTTTATCATCTGTACACATAAGGACATTTTCATATAATTTCACATGTTTATTTATTTATTTTTGCCTTTGTAAATCCCAATTTGTTCTCACTTTTGTCACTCTGGAGACCAGATGATGCCCCACTGGCAGAGGCCGCTCCAGGCTCTCTATTGTGGCAGCCCATCCAGGTCCAGCAGTACCACCGGGTCTCCCTGCTCAGCTGAATGAAAGCTTAAAATGTTTGTTTTTTTCCAACCTGTTTTATGTACTGTTAATTAATTAATTTTTTTTTCTGATGTTGAATTGAAGTTATTTCGTAATTAGTTGTAAAAAGGACTTTTAGTATAAAACTATTTATTTTAATTTACAAATGTTATTTAGATGACAAAAAATGTATAGAAGAATTTCTGTCATTTACTAATTATAACTTGCT
>NW_015668816.1:0-479 GCF_001515625.1 Sinocyclocheilus rhinocerous
ATCCACTAACTGAAATAAATCAAAAGATGTCAGCAGTCGTTTAAACTCAGTGGCCAACTGATCAAACGGACAGCAAACATGGATGGTAAAATCCCCACAAATCAGGAGTTGGTCATATTTAGGGACAACATCAGCTAAAAACTCAGAAAACTCTTGAATAAAATTCTTGCTGTATTTAGTTGGACGGTAAACAACAGCACATAACACAGGGCATGTAAACAATTAAAAATAACTGTAGTTCAAAACAAGAATAATTATTTATAGATAAAATTTAAAATTCTGCATTTAAAATTGTCTTTGAAGACAGTAGCCACGCCTCCTCCACGTCCAGACGCTCGTGGGGAGCTGAAAAAACAGCACCAAGGTGGGAGGAGCTCTGTGAAGACACTGTTGTCACCTGGTTTAGCCCAGGTTTCCGTCAACAAGAGAAAAGTCAAGGAGTGAGAAATAAAAAAGTCATTTAAAATAAAAGTTTTATT
>NW_015668817.1:0-557 GCF_001515625.1 Sinocyclocheilus rhinocerous
TCCTTCTGACTCTCCACGTATAGACACTATAGTCATATAGCATACATAAATTCCTCATGAACTAAATAAATGAAACGTTTGTGGCATTCACAGTAACGGTGTCACCTGTGTCTGTGGCCAGTATGTCAACATATTCTCTCTTTCCTTTTTCCTGTAGGAAGTTTTGAGGTACAGATCAATGAACATCTGGTCTTCTCAAAATTAGAAACAGGAGGTTTCCCCTATGAAGAGGATGTAAGCATCAGGGAATATTACATTTTGTGTGTTTGTTTGTTTGTAATGTGTGGCCAAATACCTTGTAAAGCATATTGTGTCCTAGTTTTAGACTTGATGTGCCCTTTTGGGTTACATAGCATACAGTAGCCTATAGGATCAAGAGTAGGCCTATACTTTTTAAAGCCAATGCTTTAGAATTTTGCTTGGTATGTACAAAAATGTATAGATGTGGGATCATTCTTTATGACATTGTTATAATGCAAGTTTGTTTCCATAAGACTTTTTGAAATGACACAAATGGAATTATGAGAATAGAGACCAGAAATGTGAAACAAATCAAT
>NW_015668818.1:0-796 GCF_001515625.1 Sinocyclocheilus rhinocerous
ACTTTATTAACTTTCTAAAGTGTCAAGTTAAGTGGAAAAGACAAGGCCGAAGACACTTATATTAGCTGGATCTGGCACAAATCTTTCACAAATCTTTCAAGCCTAGTTCGTTCACTCCGGCAGCGTCTCGCAACGATCATTTTCATACAACGGACGCTAAACATTCTTGCAAACTGTCTAAACTTAATTATGCATGCAGACACTCTGCATGAGGAGTTTTAAACAACAAATTAGTCATTCAGAGAACAAATTTTATTTTTGAACACGAAAAAATGACCAAGGTCTGGACCTCGGTGACCTCATAGCTGGTTGGAAGGCGCACCTGCGGTGATCGCTATGCTAGGGTGCTGTCCGTGGTGCTGAATCGAGCGTTGCCAATTAATTGCTATTAAATGTAACTCTTTTAACTCTAAATTAATTATGTTGTGCACGCACGCAAATCATGTCATTATAAAAAGTTTAGACGTTATGTTGCTGAGAAATCCGTTGTGGAATTTAGACAGCTTCATTGATTGTAACGGAACTAGATGAGCGTTAGCTTTTTAAAGGGACTGCTCTTTGCGCACTTTTTAGTCGATATGTAATTGAACATTTCAATAAAACTTTTTTGTTTTTCATGCTTGACCAGCGGTCACGTACACGATGCCAAGTTTCGGGAGTAACATACGCTAAATGAATAGTTTTGAACGTATTTTTTTCCCCAGTGATTTAAGTGAATCGATTAAACAATAAATTCAAGTTATTGAACTTCACTTAATCAGATTTTCCAGTAGTCCAGATGTCTTATAGCCTATAA
>NW_015668819.1:0-524 GCF_001515625.1 Sinocyclocheilus rhinocerous
GGATGCTTTGAGGGAGGAGTAAAACACAGGCTAATTTTCATTTTTAGGTGAATTAACCCTTTAAGTATCTTTTAAATATATTATTATTTTAAAGTATATTATTTCCATAAGTGTACTTCTTTTTCACAATGTCCTTTTGAGAACAAATCCTGCAGTTTGTTCAGCAGCCACCCAACAATTCATTTACAATTTATGGAGGATTAGAAATCCCCATTAACTCGGTCTTTGATCCCTGCTGAAAGCTGGATCACAATATAGTAATGGGGAGAGTTCTGGTCGCATATTCCCATCTACACTAACCTGATATTACTGGTACTGAGACAAACAGAGTTACTATCAATCTGAGACAGCCATTAGATATAAAGAAGAGCACTGCACTTACTGACAGCATCCATAATCACTACCCAAAGTAAACAGTTGGTGTTTATGCAGTGCAGTATTACTTTTCAGCCAGCTTGAGCTCTGTCTGTTCTCACAGGTTCACAGGACTGTAAAATGGGCATCTGTCTTAATAGCACTGAATT
>NW_015668820.1:0-913 GCF_001515625.1 Sinocyclocheilus rhinocerous
ACTAAACCTTCCCACATCAAGCAATATAAACTCTAAATATAACATGAGAACTGAGTCAGAATCTCAAATAAAGTAAAGACTGCCTTGGAAGATAAAAAAAAAATAGTATCTACTCTGAACTAGAAAAAAAAATTATTTGATGAAAACATTGGAAACTAGTACTAGTAAGTGATTATTTGCAACTCACTTATATAAGTTTGATAGACAATACTTTTTTGTTTTTGTTTATTTCCACTGTTATCCATTGGGTTATTTCTAAAATTTAAAAATCTAAACATTTCTAAAAATAAAGATAATTGTAACTTTTTATCTCATAATTCGGACTTTTTTCACAAGTCAGAGTTTATATTTCACCATTCGAGAAAAAAAAAATCTGAATTGTGACAAAGTGCCAAATTACTTTATTGTACTTTTTGTGTAATTTTTTAATTCCATGTGTGGTTGGGAAAAAAGGAAAAAATTGAGATATAAAAAGGCCTTTTTTAATTTTTTATTTTATGGCTAAAAAATGTATTGCTGAATTTTCATCATATTTATGTATAACATAGACCCTAAATTGACATAGTAATGGAAAAATATGAGATGAGAGTTAAAATTATATTTAAATGCTTTTATGTTTTTTCGCAAAACCGGTTCCACAAGAAATTTGCATTCAGTCACAAATCTTTTGCATTTTTTTCTCTTTGTTCTAAGAAAAAAAAACTCAGAATTGCAAGATACAAACACAGAATTGCGAGATATAAACTGAAATTATGGGAAGAAAAGTCCGAATTTTGAAATAAGTCACAATTATCCTTTTTATTTTTTATTCCATGGCGGAAACAAAAAGTCAGAATTGCAAGAAACAAAGCCCAAATTGATATAAAACGTCTCAGTACCTTTTTTATTTTTATATATCATGATGGAAATGGGC
>NW_015668821.1:0-506 GCF_001515625.1 Sinocyclocheilus rhinocerous
ACGAGAGCATGTCGGGGCGAGAAACTAGAAATTTTAGGATGTCTATACACTAGCGAGTGTTTGACGGATATGAATGCGTAAGCTCCGTGTTGAGGGTGTGGGAAGAGCTGTGTTAGGCTGAAATCAAGAGGGAATACAGCAAATTGGTTTTCCGAAAGCTGGAGCCGACTGAAATTCTCATTGGTCGATGGACGCTTACGTCAGGGGCGATTCTAGGATTTCAGTCTTAAGGGGGGCACAGTCCAGACTCAAAACATGAGCTGATGTGGCTCAGTGGAGTGTCTCTTGCCTTCAGTGCCATGTCACAAGTTTGAAGAAATAAATTTTATTTTTAAATTATTTCTTTACTATTTAAATGATTTTTCAAGTGTAAAATTGGCAATGCAGCAATATATATATATATATATATTTTTTTTTCTGAAGTACTGAAACTAAAATTATATATATAGATTTTTTTTTTAACTGAAATACTGAAACTAAAATTCAAGTGTTCATTTAGCCACAAA
>NW_015668822.1:0-609 GCF_001515625.1 Sinocyclocheilus rhinocerous
CTAGGTGTAAAATGCACGGCCCGCCACTGCCTCACAGTATTCTCATTCTATTGCAGATTCCTTTCATCAAGTGCAAGAGGATAATTAAAGACTGCGACAGACTGTATCAGAGCTACGGAAGCAGTTGAATCAAAGTGAGGTGGTGGCAACTTCAAATCCCACAGAAGCACCATTTTTTTAATGTACTTCCCGATCTAGGCAAGAACCAGAAGAGAATCCTCCTCAACCAGTATATGAGTCAGTAACTGTTGAAGAAGAATGGCCTTTACCACCTCCACCAGCAATGGCTAATTATAAAGAGTTCCATCCTTCTAAGGTAACGGAGATTGATGTGATGGAAGATCTTCGTGAACGTGTTAGCAGACTTGAAATACAGAGGTTTCCAGTTCCATCTACTCCAAGTTATCAGGACCCAGAGTCTGAATATTTGAACTTGCCTGACACGGCACCAATTTATCCACCTGTAAGACAAGAGAGTATGGCTGCACCAGTGCCAACACACCGATACTAGTCTTAAGGCTGATTTATACTTCTGCATCGGACCTACGCCATAGCCTTTAAGCTGTAGGCTATGCGTCAGTTTTCATTTATACTTCTGCGCCATTGTCC
>NW_015668823.1:0-883 GCF_001515625.1 Sinocyclocheilus rhinocerous
AGATAGATAGATAGATAGATATGTAGATAGATTGACAGATAGATGCTCTGGTTGTTTTCTAGTAAAACACACATACACAGTATTATTAAGGTTTGTGTGTGATGAAATGTGTGTGTGTGTGTGTGTGTGTGATGAGAGAATCTCACGGCTGCTCGGCTCTGTGCAGATGTGTGTGTGTGTGTGATTTGAGCGGCTCAGCTTCCACTTCAAAGGTGTGTCGGGGGATCCGGGTCTCAGCTCGCCTTCATGCGCTCCAGAGCAGAGCGGCCATGTAAATTTCATGACCTGTCTTTCTCACACACACACACACACACACAGTCTCTCCAATAGTGTGACGGATATCAGCGGCCTGCCAGCTGTCAGCCGCTTCTGTCTTTTTCGATTTCTCCCGTTCTTTACGTTTCTCATTCCCTCTGTATTTTGTCTCTGAAGGGCTTCAGTCTGTCAGCCTGTGAGCTGCCAGATTCCCTCCATCACATCGCGCACTATTAGAGATTTTAGGCACAGAGCGCTTGTGTTCTGCTTCCAGTTCTGTGTCGATCTGTTATTTCTGTGCACCGGTGTGGTTTGATTTATTTGCGATTGATGGACAGTGAGATTTCATCTTCATCCAACCTCTCACACTCACGCTTTCCATCTGTGTGTCGTGAAAATAAAGTTAAACAGACCGTGACCCTTTAGTATGGAAGCTTATTTCCGGCACAGAATAAAAAATAAAAAAGGTATTTGCGACTATTTATGTCTTAATTCTGAGTTTATATCTCAAAATTTTGACTTTTTTCTCATAATAGTAAGGGGAAAAAGTCTGAATTGTAAAATAAAATGTCGCAACTACCTTTATGGTGGAAAAAAGGCAGAATTACGAGATATAAACTCAGAATTA
>NW_015668824.1:0-1114 GCF_001515625.1 Sinocyclocheilus rhinocerous
ATAAAGCAATCCTTAACATTTTATTTAAATATTTAACATTTGTAGATTGTCTATAGCAAAAGAGTTGTACAAATTCTGAAAATCTTTTAGAGCTCCTCGTATTTAAGTTTTCATAATCCGTAAAAAAAAAACATATTACACATGAATAAATCTGTATATATATATCAATTATTTATTTTACAAGTGTCTTGTTTGTGATTTTTATTCATGTAAGTTACACCTTCTGACCTTTAAATCAAAACATACTCATGATTTTATGACATCAATTACTGCTTTATTTAATCAGAAACACAATCTTAATGTTATTTGTGTATTTTACTTTCATTTTATTACATGTAGGCCAACAGTGCCCCCTAAGTAAATAAAATGCCTTACCGGACGGGCATTATGTTTGCTTCAAGAATGAGCACACAGCTGGCGTGATCTTATCGCTATCACACCCTGAGCACATACATGTGAGTCACTCATCTTATCGGTAAGGCATATCGGCATAATTTTTCATTTGATGCCTATATTTGCATTTTAAGCCATTATCGGCCGATTTCGATAACGTTCCGATAATATTGTGCATAATATTATATAAATATTATCACAATAATAAATTTAGTATGAATGTTTTTTTTTAACAAATCAGTGTTTTAAACCATATTTTATTTATATTTCCTCAAATTACCCAAGGAAGCTGAATTAAAGTTGAATTAATCAACACTGACAACAATAACAGTGTTGTTACTGTTAACTAAAACTATTAAATATAATTTTCATTAATTGAATAAAATATTTCTATTTAGCTTTAATTTATTTTATTTAGTTGTAGTTTTTGTAATTTTATATGCTTTTGCCATTTTTCTTTTTAAAAATATTTCTATTCTTTTTTTTTTTTTAGCTTTATTTTCAGAAAAGAAAACTAATAAAAAAAAAAGCACAAACTTACTATATTTAAAATTAAGGTAAAAATGAAAATAATAAAATATAAAAGTTAATTCAAAATATGAATAAATCCTATAATAGTATATGAATAATACTAAAATAACACTGACACAAACAAAAGACAGCAAACACTCACAGCAATGAGAGTCTCCCCGTTAGTGAGGCTGTATGACACACTTGTTTC
>NW_015668825.1:0-1167 GCF_001515625.1 Sinocyclocheilus rhinocerous
TATTATTGTTCGTTTTTTTTTTTACAGGAACACTGAATGACCAAATATATATATATAGTGTAGTATAGTATTTCAGTCTGGAGAGTAAACAAAAATATACTAGCCAATGGCGATTCAATTGCCAAGGTGTCCGTAGAGGCTTGGTAGCACTTCACTCTTTTCTTGTATTATACAAAATGTGTTTAAACTAAAAACACCAAGACACATGTTGCTATATAAACAAACTGTATGATATCATTCACAAACATTCCGAAAACAACTGTGATAACAGACAACTAATGCACAGCATTGAATTCTTGGAAAGGACTCCTTCATTGTCTCTAGAAACATGGGATTCCAACTACAAGCAGGAATGCTGGGAAGTGCTTTCGGTCTTTGTTGTGGGTTTGGTAGGATAATAAGATTATGTGCGACTCCTGGCAAATCTACCGCCTCAGAAGATAAGGCCAATTACTCTGTTGTCTGCAACGACAGACAAAAAAAACGAGAATAAGACAGCTCCTGTGGATCTTACGTGAAGATGGGAGGGAAAGTCAATCTACTTGACAATAATGCAGTTTTTTTATAGCGAAGAATGTTTGTTGTTTGTTTATGTGGTGGGTGTTGGCAAAGCTTCTTAGTACAGCCAAGGTTAAGAAAGTAAAACACTTGGCTGTTTACTTCAAGAGGCTGAAGGAAAGAGAGAGAGAGATAAATGAAAGACTACAAGCCTCTAAGATGATAAAAGTGACACCTGAAGAGACTCAAAGCCACATAATCGCATTAAAACCTTACAACAAACTTAGCCTTCCTGTTTGGTATGCTACAGACGGTGGGCTGAGCTGAAGCCAAAAGAGAACAGCGGTGCTTTGGACATTAATACTTTAAAATGAGTAAGTTAACATGTATGTAGACTCCTAAACCATGTAGCTAAACACAAGAGGCTTAATAATAAGCCAAATGGATATTTAACAAGCATTTTAAATAACCAATGTGATTTAGTACATACCGTATATGTGTATTTCCTTATGTTTGGATAGACACTGATATATACATTGTGTAAATCAAAATGATTGTATTCAACCCAAATTGGTTTTGCTGGTGGTTCTGAGGCCCAAAATCAACAAAGAGCTTCTAAAATTGAATCCCCTACATCAGTGGTGCCCAATCCTGCTCCTGCGGGCCAAC
>NW_015668826.1:0-692 GCF_001515625.1 Sinocyclocheilus rhinocerous
ACACAAAATAATGTTCTTTTTAGCAACGTCATATGACCCCTTTAGATTACTGTCACTCATCTTAGTTAATCGCGATCTCACAAACTTCCGTTATAATCAATGAAGCTCTCTACACTGTACAATAAATCTCTTGATGAGGGCATCTTACCCCATCTCACTTTAATGTGTAATTCCAAAATAAAAACAATGTTTTACACTAATCATCTAAATCAGTTATCAGATCATTATCCAAAGACAAAAATACACCATCATCTCAAAACTGGTCTAACAGAATACATTTCAGAAAAACTGATGTTCAGATGAAATGTCAAGAATAATTAGAGCATACTCATTCATTATATGTGATGAAGTCTTGTGACATCTGTGGTTTCACAGTTTACCTCATCTTCTCCTACTGATGGAAACTGCCTGCTAAATTCTGGTTCTGTCAACACCTTTTGGTGTTAACCACATCAGGAAGTAGAAGTCATTTTTCTTCAGCATATACACACATACTGATAATGCACTGGAGGTAGTTTCTGAAATAAACAATAAAACAGAAATAAACTAAATGTTTACATACTGTTACAGTAAAAGTCATACACAAGTCAAACATATAAACAACTTAAGGTACATTATACAACGTCCTCATTATGAAATTAAAGTATAACAAATGTAGGATATATGTGACCCTCTCAGTGAAATCCAGGCTA
>NW_015668827.1:0-1217 GCF_001515625.1 Sinocyclocheilus rhinocerous
CAATATTACTAGAGACTGATAGTTGATTTTTCTGATATATTTGATATTTAAACCTCTCCACCTTTATCAGATGCATGATATTGTGTGAATAGATAATATCTAAAGTAAAATACTCACTAGTGCCAGTCCCACTAAGGCTCTTTTCGCTGATAAATCTGATGCTGTACTGACGGCGGATGCTGCTGCTGTTCGAGAGTAATGACAACAAACTGGTAAGTAGAACAAAAGAAAACAGGAATTAAATGAATGAATGGGAAAAAAAGGAAATACAAACTAAAAGTCCCTGAAACAGAAACTGAAACCAAAAAAGTCACTGCTGTAACAATAAACACATTGTGATTATAATGCAAAGCTAACTTTTTTAAAGTTATATGGCTGACAAAAACCCTAAACTGTATTTTAACATACCTCAATGGAAAATGCATTTAACAATTCAGTTATTATCACCAGTGACATTAAAACTTAAGTTCTTACAGCAGTTCTGATGATTGTGATATTGAGAGATACAGATGAATCATCGATTTACTCATTCACTCATCAGACAAATCTACATGTCTCAAAGATGTATTTTACAACTGCTTATCATAAAGCCCATTTATATCCCCTCCCCATACATAGATTCCAGCATTGATCATTACATATAAGAACTCCCTGCCAATCCATGAAACTTTGATTGGATAAAACCATCATAACAACGTATTACAAGATATCATGGACAGTCTCAAATGTAATTACTTATTTCCAGATAATGACGGCTTGAATTTGAAGAGTCCTGACTGAGGACGAAAGGAGGAGCTGGTGATGGAGGAGGACCTGAGCAACAACATAGGTGTGTTCAACTTCATGCGGCACTGCGCCGACCGATCAGCGAGTGTTGCTTTTTGCAGTCGGGGGCAGAATTGAAAAAGGAGACGTGAAGTCGGACACTTTCTGCTTCCCGTTGTGATGCTTGCAGGGTGTTTGCGTGCTCTATCACAGATGAAATGAATTAAATGCAGTATTTGTCAAATACACAGATGTTTCAGAAACGTTTTCATGAAGCAACATAAACACTTTTCATGTACTGCTTAATACAGCGCCATCTATTCAAGAATCAAGTTCAAAATAAGCCTATACTATTTAAATACCAATCAAGTTTATCAGTGTTTTTGATAAACGTGACTCAATGTAGCATTGCGACTACAGTGAAAGAGCTTTTACTGTTATAGAAGCACAGA
>NW_015668828.1:0-503 GCF_001515625.1 Sinocyclocheilus rhinocerous
TCCAGGTCCTGCCTATAATCTCGACAGAGATGAAAGAAATATCTGTAGTTCTTTGAAAGCTTTTCTGGAATTTGACTTCCCAAATTAGGTATTGTTGTTGTGCCCTTGGAGAAATTTGAGCTGGTCAGCCACTTCTGGGAATATTCACTAGTTTTCAGAGTCTTCTCATTTGAGAAGCAACATAGCCACCATTTGGTTCAGTGTCAAAGGACCTTATAAATAGTTTGTAACCTTTCAGATTCATTTATCTCAACAGCTTTTTTAAGCCATTTTGTCTTTGTGACACTGTAGAAGTCTTGTAATGACTACTTTTCTCTGATAGAAAGGTTCAATGCATGCATTTTAAACTCAACAGTACAACAGCTTGTCCTTGTTTATTCTCCTAAATAACCAACTAAAGTATCTTGATCTCTTACTTTCAAGACAAATGACTTTTGGAACCAACTATTTCAGCACAAATTAACAGCTAGCATAGCACTTGCTAAATGTATCTTATATAGCAT
>NW_015668829.1:0-513 GCF_001515625.1 Sinocyclocheilus rhinocerous
TGAAATGCTCTAACAACAAAAGCAAATACTCCCTGCACACAAAATAATTAGTTGCAAAACAAGTATAGGCCTACGTTAAAAAAAACAAAAATTCAGGTGGTCATGATGCTATGATAAAACTCAAAGTGTAAATATTATTATAGCTTATTTATATAAAAGTGAGAAAAGCTCATATTTGCAGTGCTGCTGCATGGTATGCATGAATGATACCCTTCACAGCTACATTCACATTATGTCCTTAAAAAAAACACACACAAAAGCTCACCCAAGAATGTCACATTCTGCAAATACTAATCAATATTTTTTGGTGGCGTTAGTTTTTTTATTTTCAAAGCATTAAAGCCAAAAATGACATTTTATAATGCAAAACATTTTATACATGTTTAATGAACCATCCTATCATAAAAAATCTAGTTTTAAACACGCCAAATCTCTGTATGCACCCTTAAAAACCTCAGAGGCCTTGAGCTTCTCGACTGTATCCAACCCTTAAAACCATACAACAAATCACAA
>NW_015668830.1:0-538 GCF_001515625.1 Sinocyclocheilus rhinocerous
GGCTGTACGGAAGCACACTCCCTTTTTTACCATGGCTCTGTTGAGGGTAAAAAATACAAATTGAAGGAATGTCCTAATTAGATTTGGCCTAGTATCACTTTCAACAAATTTGTGAATTATGAATAGATTTCAGAGTGTTTAATAGTAAAACAAACAAACAAGTTAGTTACTGGTTAAACTAATAACACAACTGGTCTTTCACACTATCTCACAGATTGTTATGAAAAAGAATTTGAGTTGGAAAATCTAAATAATATACTGGGTATACTGTGATAATGTGGTGTACCCCAGGGTTTGATTCTGGGCCCTTTTAACCTTTATAGGTTTCCACTGGTGTAATTAATCAGTGTAACATCTCCTTCAAGTGTGTAACATACATTTATCAGTCTTTGCATTTTCTGGAATTCAAATCCTTGTCTTGGCATAGCTAGCAACATGCTCTGCTGTTTGAGCTACAGGAACACCATGGTGTAACCACTACATGATTGTATAACCCTATATTTAAATGTATAAACAGGGCTGTGTATTCCCTAGTTGC
>NW_015668831.1:0-891 GCF_001515625.1 Sinocyclocheilus rhinocerous
GCACCTTAGGAGAAATATAAATAGAAACAAATGAAACAATTGACACACAATTACAGTATATTGTAGAGCTGTACAACTAATGTAAAAAAAAAACATACATCTGAGGGAAAAAAGTCTTAGGTAAGTTTTAATTTCTTCTCCACTTATTCACATTATTGTATGAAAAAGAGATCTCAGGAAATTGATGAAAAATCTTTAATTTCATTTTTATTTCAAACTGTGCTATCATGACAAATCTTTCTCTGTAAAGAAAGAAAATAAGAAGCAGGAACCTAAAGCAAGAAGTGTGTTCTCCACTTAATCTTATTGCTGTATAAGAGAAATATATGATATATTAAAAGACATCTAATGTATTTTTATGACATTAAAAAAGCAATCATGTGCTTATATAATCAATCAAACTACCAATCTCAATAAAAAAAAAATCTAAATTAAATAAAAAATGTACAAATTAAAATAATCAATAAAGAATTACAAAATAATAACATTTAAATTAAACCATGGAATATCAGAAATGTCAGTAGTTTAAAATTGGTTTAAAAAGTAAAATGAATTAAAGTCAACCTAATTTGAATAGAAAGTAATTAAAATAAAAATTTTAAAAATCAGTCTTCCAGTTGAGTGTCGTAAATGTCAAGTACATTATTCAAATGTTCAGTGGCAGTCAATGCTATAAGTCAATGACATTCACTCATTAGGTTTAATGCAAAGTTAACTGTTCATCTGATAATAAAGCAATATGACTTACTTTAAAAATAAAGCAAGACAGACTAGCTTTGAGGGACTTCCCAACCAACAATTTATTTTGAGCGATGTGGTTGGATGTATGATTATGCATGCGCTTGCTCACATACTCAACTAAGATTGCAAACACCAAACAAACAAGTCCAA
>NW_015668832.1:0-1766 GCF_001515625.1 Sinocyclocheilus rhinocerous
ATTTAATAATAATAATTATTATTACTTTTTATTATTGTTCTTGTTCTTGTTAATAATAATAATAAATGTTATTTTTAATATGATTATATTTTACTATTATTAATAGTGAATATAAGTAATAAAATACACAACGTATATAATATAATAATAAACATCATAAATAATAAACAAAAATAATTGCTCGTTTATATTGTTGTATTGATTGTTAAAATAATTTCTAATAATAATATAATTAATTATATAATCTAAGTTTAAGTTTAACTTTATTGTCTGTTCTGCTTGTCACAGAGCAGAAATTTGTCTTTGACACTGGTGACATAGATGCATCCACATTAATACTTAAAAACACAGCACAACATAAAATTACACAAGTTTAGGTAACTGACTCAACCCCAAACATTCCTTACACATTACAAATCATCATCCACAGTAATATATATAAATCAATTTCTTCCATTAAATCCATTAAACAGTGTACTACCAACCACTCTCTTGCATTTCCTTCAAACAATTATCCGATTTAAAATAACAAATACCATTGGGACAAATGATTTTTTTATAAGCATTTCTTCTGGCCAGAGGAATTTTAAGCCTATGCCCTGATGGAAGCATTTCAAAAGTAGAGTGGAGGGGATGAGGATGATCTTTACAAATCCCAATTTCTGTTTTTTTCCATAAAACAATCAAATAAAACCTGAAGTGAATGTTGTTTATAGCCAGTAATCTTATTTGCCTGATTAATTGTTTGTGAGAGTTTGTTCTTCTGTTTAACTGTTATATTACTGTACCATGAGACAGTATTATATGTAAGAATGCTCTCAATCATTGTATAAAGGTTATTTTTTTTGTATAATGTTTGTATACATATGTTTATTATTATTATTAAGGATAACAAAATCATTATTTTTGTTATTATTATGTTGCATTTATTCTCAAATAAATATTTACTTATTTATTATTATTATTATTTATGTTCATAATTATATTAATGTTGAAATATTCAATATGCATATTAATGATATTGTTTCACCCTGTACAGGTGAAGCGAATGCTGTTTTGGCTAAAGCCGAGGCAAAGGCCAAAGCTATCCGGCTGCTGTCCGAGGCGCTCACTCGGCAGGTAGATCTGATTCACCTGATGAAGAACCTTCATACGAACCCATATCACACTTATACATCACCACACTATATATTAGCAGAGAGGAATCAATCGTGTGTGTAAACTGATACAATATTAAACCAGAGATGAACATAGTGAGTTCCGACTGTTTTACATTATCAAGGCATCTTATTGACCTTTCATAACTGTATCTGTACAGAATGGAAACGCTGCAGCATCTTTAACTGTGGCCGAACAATACGTCTCTGCTTTCTCCAACCTGGCCAAGGAATCCAACACCATCTTACTGCCTTCCAACACAGGAGACATCAGCAGCATGGTCACTCAGGTATGGCTTCATTTATATATATTGCACATAATATTTCCTAATAATAACACTCATGTCCCTAGTTGACATGTATACCTCATTGTTCTCTACCGTCTTCAGGCCATGGCGATTTATGGGAGTTTGTCAAAGACAAAGAGCACAGCAGAAAGCGTGACCGCTGAGACTAATGAACCGATTTTGGAAGGAAGCACTGTGTCTGAAACCGAAACTGGACATAAATAAAGATTTGAGTCTCATTCTAGGATAAAAGACAGAAAACTAAAATGATAAAATCCCTGAAGCACTATGGTGTAACTACACAAAGATTTTGTGTGTGTTT
>NW_015668833.1:0-525 GCF_001515625.1 Sinocyclocheilus rhinocerous
AACCAATCGGAAATATATATAATTTTGCATTACATTTATTTAACTTTTCATTTTTACTTACATTTATTTATACTTATAATGTACGGCATTTATACTATAGATTTAAACCCAAATTTTCTAAAATATTTTCTCTGAAAATATGTCTTAATATCTTATAAATATGTCTTAATAACATAATTATGCTTCTCGTGTATATTTATTTTTGTTTTAAGCATAATTGGATCATTTTATTGCCAATGACTAGATAATTTAGTGTTTCAGCAGAATTGCTGCATGACAGTTCACAAAAAAATATTTTCACTATGCTTTCATGGACATATTGTAGCAGAATTCCACAAATGTTCCCTCACCATCAATGAAGAAATTATGCAAAATATGCACAGATTCTGAGTGGGCCTACTTTTTTTTTTTTTGTTTTTTAAATTAGCAAGCTGTATCCTCGATTAGCATATGCTAACTTCAATACTGTATCGCTCACAAAGCCTCAGAGTCATTGTTTCCAGAAGAACATCCTTTTTTCTAGCT
>NW_015668834.1:0-523 GCF_001515625.1 Sinocyclocheilus rhinocerous
GGAAGGCAACCAAACACAAGACTGTCTGAATGACATGATGACGGGAGTGATTTATAAAGTGCAATAAAACATCACACCCAGATATGCTGTTTTCCTGTGAATTACACGACCCACACTGACCTTCATGAATCGTATGATGCTTGTTGCACACAAAAATATCAAGAATTTTCTCAAAACTGCAAGCTACAATCTGATTGGCTGGCTTCATACAGTTTCCAGCAGTCAAAGTGCAGGAGTTGATCAGTCCACCAGGAAACAAATTTGTGTGTACATGTCTCCAGGCTTCTACAATGAGCACAAGTAGTTGTTGATGTTAAGACTGATTTATTAGCATCTTTTCATGTAAATCCTTTCTTTAGTAAAAGGTATTCTGAGTACAAGAAAAACACTAACTTACTGTAAGTTAGTTAAAGGGATAGTTCACCTAAAAATGAAAATGTTATGTTTATCTGCTTACCCCCAGAGCATCCAAGATGATTTTGTTTCTTCAGTAGAACACAAACAAAGGTTTTTAACTCAAACC
>NW_015668835.1:0-868 GCF_001515625.1 Sinocyclocheilus rhinocerous
TATTGCTACAAATATTCCCCAGCGACTTAAGACTGCTTTTGTGCTGCAGGGACACATATAGTTTTTTAGAGGAAACAGCTTATCATTTAATGAATCGACAGTCTAATCTCCAACATGTTTTACACTAAACAATACTTTTGGATGGAACTATTTTTAGAGTTTACACAAAAAAAAAAAAGCCGTTTTATAAGAGAAGTCACTGACTTTTTGTAATGGGAGGGATTCAGCTTACGGCACTTCTCATTCATTCCTATGGTATCCGTAAACAGCGAGTGAGTGTCGCACAACTCTGACTGAAATTCAATGACGTCACGGCTGTAATGTGATTGGTTATTAAGGCACACATGATCCAAGTTGACCGTTCCGCTTTCTCCAATAGTAAGTAATACAGACCCTCTCATCACCCGATAGTAAGACCATCTCTGCTAGAAGTTACTGGCAGGTGAGTTTGATCAAGGAAGGAGCTAAACTCTGCAGGAAAGTGGACCTCGAGGGCCAGAGCTGAGAACCCCTGTGTTAGATAATGCAGAATGTGTTGTACTGTATGATTATGAAGTTTAATGTGATTTAGGACTGTGATTTTTATCTCTCCATTGCTTGCCTATCATTTATCCAGCATGCATTAGTTCAGAAGCATTATATCGAGTTACAGCCCTCTAGTGCTTAAGCCATTAGGTTAACCAATAAAGTGTGACAAAAGTCTGAAGTTTCTGTTCAAACGACGTACTCGGCTTTTTACAATGCTTTGGGGTGCAAGGTGGGAGTTTTTTTCTCTTCGCTGTGTGTCCGTGTGAGGCATCTGAGCAGCTCCTCAGCTTTTGTCATCACTTAAAGTCCCCATGAAATCAAAATTAAAGTTTTTTGGGTG
>NW_015668836.1:0-539 GCF_001515625.1 Sinocyclocheilus rhinocerous
AACCAATCGGAAATATATATAATTTTGCATTACATTTATTTAACTCTTCATTTTTACTTTCATTTATTTATACTTATAATGTACGGTATTTATACTATAGATTTAAACCCAAATTTTCTAAAATATTTTCTCTGAAAATATGTCTTAATATCTTATAAATATGTCTTAATAACATAATTATGCTTCTCGTGTATATTTATTTTTGTTTTAAGCATAATTGGATCATTTTATTGCCAATGACTAGATAATTTAGTGTTTCAGCAGAATTGCTGCATGACAGTTCACAAAAAAATATTTTCACTATGCTTTCATGGACATATTGTAGCAGAATTCCACAAACGTTCCCTCACCATCAATGAAGAAATTATGCAATATATGCACAGATTCTGAGTGGGCCTACTTTTTTTTGTTTTGTTTTTTAAATTAGCAAGCTGTATCCTCGATTAGCATATGCTAACTTCAATACTGTATCGCTCACAAAACCTCAGAGTCATTGTTTCCAGAAGAACATCCTTTTTTCTAGCTAATAACACATTGTC
>NW_015668837.1:0-938 GCF_001515625.1 Sinocyclocheilus rhinocerous
CCCTTAGCGCCCTCTAGAGGACGCAGCGTGGAGTTCCCTTTCGAACTGACTGATTTATGAAAATAATAAAACAATGTTGGCAAAGTAATATTGCTGGTGTTTCTGAGGTAAATGTTATCTTACAACTGTTATGACTATTCACAGGCTGTTTTATTGATGATTTTCGAAACACTGATTGATCGACCGATTAGCCTACATGTGACGTTCATTTAAGCTGTTCTGATATTTTTTTACATGTCTTCTGATATTCACTCATTTTTATCTAGTGCTGGAACGAATAGAAAAATAGATGATTGATTCACGTGCCGCTTGAACTGAATACAGTGATCTCACGTCACATTAAATAGCGGAAAAATACATTTATTGTTTGTATTTTAAAATTATATTATATTAAAAGTAACAAAACACGCTTATTGCGATTATTGGGTAGCTGGTGCACTACTATATAGACTTGAAAACGTTAAATATTATTTCCAAGCACTTATATATATTTTTTTATTAATAAAACAGCTTGTGAATAGTCATGTAATGTTATTTACCTCAGAAAAGACAAAAATTATACTAAGGAGTGTTAGAGCCCACATTAAACCTATACTATTTTGGGGGGCTAAACAAATGTTTTTGCATATGGGCCCGGGGCTGACTTGCTACGCCACTGTCATGAGTCAATGAGTCTGTTATAATAATGTATTTGTTTAGGACTGATGATTTACCAGCTGAGCGAAAACTTACAGACTCTGAATACCTCAGAGCTCTAGTCAAATCTAGCCCTGTCATGGTGTCCACTACAGTGGACAGATATTTGGAAGCTATTTTGAACCGTTTAGGTTGTAGTACCATGTCCCAACCACCAAGTGTTGAACCTCCAAAGCGCTGTCTACGATTTCATTTAATTATTGTCTTTGTATCTATTTTTTATTTTGAGATATTGCATCATA
>NW_015668838.1:0-543 GCF_001515625.1 Sinocyclocheilus rhinocerous
ATTTTTGAAATGGGAGAGTTTAGACAAAATCTTTAAAAAAAAAAAGGTATTTGTACGTGTTCGTTGTTTGGTATCATATTTGATAATGGAGAAAATATGATAAAAAGAGAATATGTAGCTCATACTTGAGGAGGAAAAAAAACTACATTTTTAATAAGACCAAACTGCATAAAATAAACTGCATATAAATATCAGTTGTCACTCTTTATCTCCTAATAATATGTCTTAATGCAATGATATTTAAATACTTATTATTATGATCATAGATCTGTAGCTTTTATTATAGGGGCAAAGCATATAATGCAGTGCAATACAATGATTGGGAGGTAGACAAATAAACATTCCTCAAAAAATATTTTTTTTGTCATATTTGATACATTTTAACATGATTTTTCTGAAAATGAGATATGAATAATCAAGTAATCAAGTGAAAGTTGCTTCAGTTCAGTAAGTGTTCATCTTGAAATATTACTAACAATATAAAATGTAATCTTATGTTTTAACTTATGAAAATCAGAAAAGATTTCACAGCAAATGTGGACG
>NW_015668839.1:0-481 GCF_001515625.1 Sinocyclocheilus rhinocerous
ATTAATACAGACATTTGGGGATATAAAAAGTATATAAACATTTACATATTTACGCTATCGCAAGTAAATTTTTCAAATAACTGTACTGAGTATTTCCATATAACTTTGACATTACTACATTCTAAACCACAATATATTACATTTTACTCTACTGAGTTTCATAAAAACATCGTTCCCCGTTATTTAGCACTGAAGAAAACGAGACTCGCTCCGAAATAAGTATGATTCGCGATGAATCATTCTGCTGAGCCGATTCTTTTCGATGAAGCTGTATCTGTTCAAATACGATTCACCTCTTCACGAGTCACAACTCACTGATTCGGTCGGAGTGAATCTCCAATTAACAACTTACTCAATTGGTAAAAAAAAAACACATAATAGAGATTAGCACTTTCTACACAGACACATTTCTTTACCATTTCTTTAAAAACATTCCAGGCACAAATCCAATGTTTTGCTTGCTAAATTAATCCATAAAGTA
>NW_015668840.1:0-522 GCF_001515625.1 Sinocyclocheilus rhinocerous
ACAAACAATTAAATAAATCCACAGATTCACAATATATATATATATGTACACACACACACACACACAGTATATTGTATTGTATATATAAATATGACATTTATTTTTACATTTGATTTTATATATATATATATAATATCAAATGTAAAAATACATTTCATATTTACATGTATTTAAAGAATTTTAAAAATTAAAAAAGTATAGGAATTTATAGAAAAAAATATACATAATTTAAAATAGCATTTCTTTTAACATTTTTGCATTTCCCTAACCATTTGATTTATATTGTATTACTGTTGCATTGACAGACATTGATTTCTTTTGCATTTTTGATTTATTATTTTTTGTATTGTGCTCCATTCTGCATTCTGTTGTGCTCATTTTTACCATTTTTACCAACTTTTTAACATTTAGGGTCAGTTTTGTTTGTTTTAATACTTAATTGCACACTTTTATTATGCAAGGATGCATTAAAATGAAGAGAAAAATGACAGTAAAGACATTTATAATGTTACCAAACATATC
>NW_015668841.1:0-541 GCF_001515625.1 Sinocyclocheilus rhinocerous
GTGATAACTTTGGTCACTATAACCGTGATATGAAATTTTCATACCTTTACATCCCTACTGTCTCCAAATATTCGAAAAATAGTGTGCGTGTGTACATTCACACATATTTCGAGAAATGTCTTTTATCCATATAGTGAAAGCCAGTGGTCACCAAAATAACTCCAAACAGGTTTTGTACAGGTTTGGAACAGCATGAGAGTGAGTAAATGACAGATTTTTATTCTCTAACTGAATATCCTATTTACATCTAATTAGAAAAGTTCCACTTTGACTTTAAAACTCAAAAACCACAAAAGAGCTCACACTTGTGTCCTGTTGGCATCGTCCACTAATGCAGAGATCTCACAGGCCGCTACGGCCTAACCATCTCTGACAGCCTGACAAATTACATTACGCTTTTTCAGAAGCCCAACAACTCATCTGGTAAGCTATTTGCTAAGGCACTTTGGTGAAGATCCCGCTCCTGTGTGTGACCTTTTAGGCTCCCTGACTCTGCTGTCACAGGCTGAGTGCCTATGAAGAGAGCAGCCTGTGTAGAGTA
>NW_015668842.1:0-534 GCF_001515625.1 Sinocyclocheilus rhinocerous
GTCAAAAGTTGGTATGTTAAAATGTAAAGAAAGTTAGTTTTTCTTAAAATGTAGCGTATAGCCGCGAGTTATTCCTTTAATGTTTTGTATAACTTTATTTATTTATTTTACTGTTCATTTTCTGCAAGACATGAATTTTGCTTGTATAATTTCTTTACTACAGTTAGCGATGCTTATGTAGGCCAGTGTTTGAACTGAGACGTGTGCTGGCCATTATAGCACATTAATTTTATTGAGCTTACTGTTAAATAAAATATGTAGACTGCTATGGGGGCCTATAACAGATGTATGTGTATTATTGTTGAAGGATCCTCCTGCTATTGCTAAAATAATCAAATCGGAGCGTCAAATCAAATCGCAGCGTGTTGGTGTATATACACACAATCATATTTTTTACGTGCAAGCTGTCACTGTGCGTATACTGTAATTCGCTTGTGCGCTGTTCATGTGTTCATGCGCTTGCGCTGTTTTGTCCAACTTTTAATGCCATACAAATCAGTTACACAGGGACAGTCCACTGAGGATCAAACTCTG
>NW_015668843.1:0-500 GCF_001515625.1 Sinocyclocheilus rhinocerous
CTGTTTATACAAGACATTATTCCCCTTCCTGTGAGCATCTTCTTTCAAACTTTCTTTCCCTTAAGTTGGCAATAAACATGAGAAAATTGTCCGTTATACAAGGTTTTGGTCATCGTTCAAATAGTAAAAGCTAGGACAGGAAAGGAATAAGGATAAAAGAGAACAGAAAATGTGAAGGATTGTGAGGGATTTGGCTGTCCTGATGGAGTCAGGTAGGTCATTCCACCAACAGGGTTCGGTGAAAGAGAACGTCCTGGAGAGCGATTTTGTGCCTCTCTGTAATGGGACCTGGAGCCACCGTTTGTTAATCGACCGCAGGTTTCTGGAAGGGATGTAGACGCTTAGGAGAGAGTGGAGGTAGGGGGTGAGGAGCCCATGGCTGTTCTGTAAGTAAGCACCACTTGAATTTGATGCAAGCTGCGACCTGATTTTTTTTGCATAGCTTGTCAGAGAAATACAGCTCTGTGTAGTAAATGCTGCTCCGTCTGAAAGCAGGTGAT
>NW_015668844.1:0-527 GCF_001515625.1 Sinocyclocheilus rhinocerous
CCATTGACATCAGGTGCATATAGAATTACAGATAACTTCACATGAGCTGTCTAAAAGCTCATCTGCATGGATGGAGGAATGCAGGATGCCTAAGTCCTAACCAACCACTAGTTTTCCTGTATAATTTATGACGAGTACCTTTTTGCAGCATCAAGTTGTCATGCATTCTTCATTTATTTATTTTTTTGTTAGAAAGTAAATGATTAAAATGTGACTTTTGTGTTATAGAGGAAAATCAAAACTTGGACTATTATCAGCTAAAGAACATTATCAGCTTTCTCACATATGGAATAAATAAAGTCTCTTACATTTTTATAGGCACTGACACTTGCTGGTACTGCTGATAATACTACAGTTTATGGCTGAAATATTGAAGGAAAAAATCATTTTGATTATTTAATTATTTAAATGGGATATGTTTGGATATTTTGTATGTTTAATGTTGTATGAAATCATATTTAAATAATTTAATCCCTAAAACATTTTTTTCATAATTTTCTGACTGCTATCACAGACTTCTGAACCTT
>NW_015668845.1:0-659 GCF_001515625.1 Sinocyclocheilus rhinocerous
TTCTCTCACAGGACCACAGGGTAGCAGTGAGTCTGTCACCGCCTCTCGTGCAAGGCTATTTTTAGCACCGTGCTCTACCCAAATCATCGTGCAAGTTCGCTAGAACACAATCATTATGGAGGAAACCTGAAGAGCATGAGAAAAATGGGACTGAGACATTTAGATTTTCTCATTTCAGAAGACCAGGTTTTCCCAGAAAGCAGGAGATTTCTACAGGTTGATACACATATTCTGGAATGCTTCAAATCTATCACATGACTGACCCACCCTAACAAACCTGCCATCACTTGCCATAGTTTCACAACTTCCAATGAAGGGAACATGCAAACTATGTCATAACCACAAAACCAATTTCACTAACCAACGTTTGCGCTACAAATCATCATGTTAGTGTTCTTTATTAGTGACCTTATTGCTCACAAAGGCTCAGGAATATCGAAATGCATCTACCCCTCAGTATCAAACTTAAGAGTCCAATTCATATGAATGATATAAATAATTCCTCAAAGCTTGTTGAGGAGAGGTGTGCTTTTACTTTTCAAACCAATAAGACCTACGATTTTTGTTAGGCAAACAATAAAAAAATTCAACAAACTTATACAGACCGAGCCTTAGTGTGACAAACTCTTGTCGTCCCGGTGTAGAAATGAGGGAATCAG
>NW_015668846.1:0-1058 GCF_001515625.1 Sinocyclocheilus rhinocerous
ATGGAAGGGAGGCTTGGCTTGGCTCCCATGGCTCTCAGCCCTGCCCCACTTGTCATAAAAATTTTAATCTCTACTAGCTTAAAAAACTTGAGTTCATTTACTCAAATATTTTGAGGCAATGAGTTTCCACAAATGTTTTGAGTATTCTTAACTTATCAGGTTTTACAGTGCAGTTAGAGATTTGCTCCAACTCCCAGGGAACATTACATCACTTTGTTCACTGTCCGTCCCTTCCAGGAAGACCTTTAAAAACTGTCTGCCTCTCTGCTGCATTATAGCCATGTATCTCAGACCGGTGAGACGGGGTGGGGGTTTCCCAGGGGACGGGGCTGTATTTGGGGCAGGTGATGCGATCTGTTCTCCTCTCTACCCTCCAGAGAACAGAGACAGTGGGAACGCAGGGAGTTATGGGGCGGCTTTGTGCGGCCATGGCATTGTGCACCGGGGTTCCCAGGATCAGACTTCAAACATAACCTCCCCATGCTGCTGCACAACAAGAGCGAAGTACATTGGCTATGAATGGAAGGAGGGAGATCAGCTCATGAAAACACTGCTTCTGAAACACCATGTGAATTAATTAAGCATGACTGATCCCAAGTCAGAAGTCTAGCGTATATGATCTCTTTATGAGTCTGTGATTTGTTTGCTCAGTTTAATGTCTACCAGATATTTGGCGCTTATATGCATCCGCATGTAAAGTCTGTTAGATTCGGACACCTACTCATTATTATGACTATTATCAGCATTATAGAATTCTATAGTAAAGTCATCAAAACAGTGAAATGTGGAATTATGGAAATTATGTTGTGAACAATTTAAGCAAATGGAAACTATCTCTGCTCTGCAATTCTGGACATTTGTTTTTTCATATGGATGCTACTACTGAAAGAGGAACATGTATGACGGACACTCTTTGGCTGCTTTCTGCAACATAATCTATTGTAACTATTATTAAACATTTTTGTTAATTGAAATAATGCTGAAAAAAATATAAAACTAAACAAAAATGAGAAATGTTGCCAACTAAGTTAAGACATAAATAGAAACTAAATTTAAAT
>NW_015668847.1:0-517 GCF_001515625.1 Sinocyclocheilus rhinocerous
AAGGTCCGAGTCGGTAAAATGATCCGAACTTCCCATCACTAATTTTCATTTCTTTGTGACTTTGAAAGTGCAGTAAGGCACTGTGGTCTCTCTATCGCCATCTGTGGCTGAAACATACACAACACAAACACAACAAATCTTTCTGTAGGCTTTTTTGTGTGCTTAATTATTGAAATTTTATAGAAGATTATTTCTGCCACAGGTTAAAAAAAGGGGTAATTGCAAAAATTTTTTTTTTTTAAAGTTCTGAGTTTATATCTCATAATTTAAACTTGGAAAATAAAGTCTGAATTGTGAGATAAAAAGTCAGAATTGCAAAACCACACAGAATTTCAAGATTTTTACTTTTTAGTTTATGACCGAAAAAGAAACAAAGAAACGAACAAAAAATGGAATTGCGAGATGTAAACTCAAAATAATTTTGAATATATATTTCTCAATTCTGACTTTTTTCCCCCTAAGTATTGTGAGATGTTGTAATGTGATGTTTTGGGTTGTGTTTCTTGTTCATGTTTTC
>NW_015668848.1:0-501 GCF_001515625.1 Sinocyclocheilus rhinocerous
CATTATAAATGCATTTACTGTCACTTTTGATCAATTTAATGCATTATTTGTGTGTCCTGTGCAGTAATGCAGTATTTTCTCTCTCTGTCTCTCTCAGTGTGTATCAGGTGGTTGTTGAGGAGGAGCGTCCTCGAAGGGCTCGTGGAGGTGAAGCGGAGATCCTGCGCTGTTATCCGCTGCCGGTTCACTATCATAACGCCAGCGGGCTGAACTCACAGTACTACTACAGCGCTGAGTTCCCCTCCGCAGGCGTCTCATCTCCGCAGACGTTCACCATTGGAGACAACCGGACCTACGGCGGATACTTGAACGCCCCGCTGCTGCCACACAAGAGCTACAGCATCTACTATCAGGCCGTCAGCGCCGCCAACGGGGTGTGTTCACTCAAACCAAAACTGATGAAATAAAATACACTTCAAATGAAATACAAAAGAGTATGTGTGTGTGTGTATATATACTGTATACACACAAACACACACATACATATGTATACAGTATATA
>NW_015668849.1:0-458 GCF_001515625.1 Sinocyclocheilus rhinocerous
TGTTCCTCTTTGAACTAATATTTTCTTTATGACATTTTGAATCATACATACATTATTGTTTAAAGTTTGGGGTCAGTAAGATTTTTAAAAATAAATTAATACTTTTATTCAGCAAGGATGCCTTTAATTAATTTAAATTGACAGTAAAGACTTTTCCATAGTTACAAAAAAAAAACTCCTGAAGGATTGTGTGACAGTTATTTTAAATTGTAATATTATTTCACAATATTGTTACTGTATCTTTGATCAAATAAATAGTTTTTACTGCATTCCTGATTAAAATATATTTTAAAAAGAACATAGTTATTTTAACTGGCAAAACTATTTTTCAATATTAATGTTTTTACTGTTTTTTTTTTTTTATCAAATACATGCAACTTTTGTGAAAGGCTCCAACCCCAACCTTTTTGAATGGTAGTGTGTACTTATAAATAAAATGAATAATGATGAATAATATA
>NW_015668850.1:0-1243 GCF_001515625.1 Sinocyclocheilus rhinocerous
ATATATGCACCATATAACATATTCATTATAATTTTTACTGTTCTTTAATGTTTTATTTATGTGACAGCCACCATTTAAATGTTTACATTAAAAAAAAAACTAACTGAAGTAATTGCAACTTAATTATTATAAAAACTTCATTAAGTGTAATTTTAACAAATCAGTAAATTTGTGTATATTTCACAGCATTAGTTGAGAGATTTTTACATTAATGTAAATGTAAAAATTATTTAATTACAGGCCTACTGCTGCATGTTTCAAACTATTGTGATCTTCTTAGTGTTGATAAATTACGACAATGCTTACTTTATGTCGTTTATATTGTAGTATATTTGTTAGATGAATATTTGATCTCCCTCGGCCAGTGGTCCGTGAGTGTGACGTCTGAGGAAGTACTAAAGACCTTTTCAAAATAAGAGTCCCAGTCTATTTCAGGCTTGTTTATAATTAAAAGTCCCAAATTATGTACAACAATTTTTTGTGGCTATTACTGGTATTTTGTTAACACAATAAACTGTATCTAGCATTTAATTCAATGTTTAATACATTAAAAAAAATCCAATAATTATTAAATAAATACAGTTTAAAGCAAACATATTTAAAAACCTAGTGTACTTTGTGAATTCAAATGAATCATTTTGTTTTCTATCTTTATTAAGGAAAAACTAATTATTTGATTCACTTTCACTGCATCCCTAAAGTTTTTATTATTACCTTGGATTTTTTAGTATATCAGTACATGATAAACTGCTCCTTGGGAAAAACATAAGCGCCAGAGCGACTCTGTGAATGAATGTGAAGCGTCTCAATCTCAGATCAGGAGTCACTCACTTGGCATCGAGGCCCCTGACGGCGTCCTCAGCGTCTCTGGGATCTTCAAACTCCACGAAGGCGAATCCCGGCGGGTTGCGAGCGATCCACACCGTCCTCAGTGGCCCGTAATAACCGAATGCCCGCTCCAGCTCACCCTTCCCTGCCCCGGTGCCCAGGTTACCCACGTACAACTTCGTTTCTGAGAGAGGAGAGAGGGTTAACACCTGTCATCTGCCACTCACGACTACAGTTTAACACGTGATAGAAAAGATCATTCTGCTGCTTAAACTCACATCACATCAATCACAACAAATCTGGATTTCAATTAGATATTACTCATGTTTTTATAATGTATATTTTCAATTTATATGTTTTATATTATATAAGGTTTCTAGAAGCGTCAGTTCTTCTGGATTGAGTCTGTCTCAGT
>NW_015668851.1:0-576 GCF_001515625.1 Sinocyclocheilus rhinocerous
GCTGCCAAAGGTGCTTCAACTAAGAACTGAGTAAAGGGTCTGAATACTTATGCAATATTTCAGTTTTTTCTTTGTAATAAATGTACGTACATTTCTAAAATTGTATGAGGTACAGAGTGTAGATTAATGAGAAAAAAATGAATTGAAACAGTCGTAGTATCAGGCTGTAACACAACAAAATTGAAAAAAAAAGTGAAGGGGGTCTGAATACTTTCTGAATGCACTGTATTTTATGCACTGACTGGATCATGAAAATTAAATGACTGTGATATTACTGGTTGAGATTTATACATTTAAAAACCAGTGCTGTTTGCCTGGAGTGTTTTTAATGGCTGCTAGACATTGCTATGCCATAATTTGGATTTTTTTTTTTGTGACAGGTCAGTAGGTCATGTAAATCCAAATATGGATCTGAAAATCTAGCAATCATACTCTGAACGTAAACTAATTGTTAATTGTGTAATGTTTTAAAATGTTATTGCCTGAAATTGCTGAAAGTTAAACTTTAATCCATCAGAACAGAAAGGCCAGTTAATTCCATAACTGCAATCAAAGTGATAACTGCCATTTTCAACA
>NW_015668852.1:0-575 GCF_001515625.1 Sinocyclocheilus rhinocerous
TCTTATTCAAAAACCTACTAAATCACATACAGTCCATAAACTGTTCCATAGCTATTCATAATGGCATTAACAAATCTTGTTGATAATAGCAGTGCTTAAATTGAGCCAGATCCTGTTCTGGAAAATGTCAGATTTTGGTATTCGTTTTTAAAGATCCAGCATTAATAAGTGCATTAGATCATGAGCATACGAGACAGAGCGAGCATGGGTTTATGTCGATATATTTGGAGGTTATGTGTTGGTCCTCAACATATATTTGACCAATCAGCTTTCAAAATTGCTCTCATTGATTGGTACTTACTGCTTATTGTTTTGTGAGCAGCGTAATGTTCTGAGAGAGTGTATACCTTATGAATTATTCTTATAAAAATATATTTTAAAAATGTCAAGAGACAGCATGTTTTCATTTTTCATATCCATAGGAGACTAGAACACCAGATGTTAATGAAATGAAAGAGGGAGGCAACACCTTTGTCGGCGAGAGAGTGTATCACTGATCAACTATTTAGCTATATGCTATACGTTGACAGAATAAAATCCTAGGCCAGTGGTTTTTACATTTTTTAATGCTTGAC
>NW_015668853.1:0-1490 GCF_001515625.1 Sinocyclocheilus rhinocerous
TAATTAGTCATAAATATTTCCCTTTTGAGCTGATTTACTACACCGGGCAGGTTGAACCAAGGAGCGGACATGCTGTCTCGGAGCAATGTCCCCTCAGAAGAGTGGATGCTCCACCCACAAATGGTTCAGAAAATCTGGGAGATCTTTGGCAAGGCAGAGGTTGACCTCTTTGCCTCAAAAGACAACTATCATTGCCCAACTTATTTCTTGAAGGAGACGGACACGTTGGCCCACAACTGACCCAACCTCCTCCTTTACGTTGTTCACCCGATCGCCCTGATCCCGCAGGTAATCAGGCAAATCAGGGAGCAAGGGCACAAGGTTCTGTTAGTAGCCCCGCTCTGGAGGAACCAACACTGGTTCGCAAAGCTGTCTCAGCTGCTTGTAGCAGCTCCATGGCCCATTCCCCTGAGATGAGACTCTCAGGCGAACAGAACGATAAGGCACCCCCAGCCCGAGCTGTGGGCTCTGCACCTCTGGCCTCTCAATGGGAGCATGCGGACCTCCCAGAGAGCGTAATAAATACAATCTCTTAGGCTAGAGCACCGTCTACGAGATGCCTCTACGCCCTTAAATGATCGGTCTGCTCTGCCTGGTGCACGACCCGCGGTGAAGACCCTGTTTCCTGTGACATATATCAGATATTGTCCTTCCTGCAAGAGCTGTTGGACAAGGGCCGTTCCCCTTCCACGCTCAAGGTCTATGTAGCAGCCTATCATGCTCCTATAACTGGCCAATCGGTGGGCAGGAACAATCTGGTTGTTCGCTTTTTGAAAGGGTCTAGGAGGCTTAACCTGCCTGGCCCCGCCACAGTCCCTTCATGGGATCTGTCCACGGTGCTGAGGGCTCTAAAGAGCCCTCCCTTTGAGCCGCCTCAATCCATTGACCTTTGTTCCCTGACTCTAAAATTTGTTCTGCTACTGGCGTTAGCATCGGTAAAGTGGATGGGAGCTCTGCAGGCACTTTCTGTGAGACCTTCCTGCCTTGAATTCGGGCCTAACGACTCTAAGGTAAAACCAAGGCATGGGTACATACCAAAAGTGCTCTCCACTCCGTTCAGAGCACAGGTTATAACTCTATCGATGCTTCCTCCCTCGAAGAATGACCAGGAGTTGAATTTACTCTGCCACGTCAGGGCATTGAGGATTTATATGGAGCGTTCCACCCCAATCAGGCAGTTGGAACAACTCTTTATATGCTTCAGTGTTCACACCAAAGGGCTTCCAGTCACGAAGCAGAGACTCTCCAAGAGAATAGTTGATGCTATTGCGCTAGCATACTCCTCTTTGGGCCTACACTGCCCCATGGGAGCAAGAGCCCATTCGACTAGAGGTATGGCCTCGTCTTGGGCGTGGTCTATTGGTGTGTCCATTGCAGAGATCTGTGTGGCGGCCGTCCACATTTGCCAGGTTCTATAATCTGGACATCCCGGCCTTACAGGCCCAGGTCCTTTCTGCGTAATGGGCTCATTCTTGCCTTAGGGCAAACCA
>NW_015668854.1:0-1709 GCF_001515625.1 Sinocyclocheilus rhinocerous
GTGTGTGTGTGTGTGTGTGTGTATGTTGCTGTTTGTGTGCTGGCCCTGAAGTTTCAGGGAAGGGCTGAACTAAGTTTCCACGAATAGCATTTCCATGAAATGGAAATGGATGGAGCAATTTTGCTGGTAGTGAGAAAAAGAAAATGAAGAGAGGAAGAATGTGTGTGTACAAAACATTTAAGCTGATTAGTTTACATAACAAAGATATTCCCCTACATCTTCAACTCATTTGACAGTCATAAAGTTAACAGTCGTAAAAATCCTGTCCGTTTTGGCCATAACAAATCGTCACCCATTGCCTGCCACTCAGTGCAGCATTTCCAAAAATTGACAAGAGAAGAGAAGGTCCCTCCATGTGGATATCAATGATGTTTACTCCTCCTGACTAAAGCAGTGCTAATCAAGAGAGATAATTAAACTAGCTGGCCAAAGAAGTATGGTGAAATTTCTCTGAAATGTACTTGATACAATGTATCCATACAATAAATATTAAATAAATTAAATGAATAATAATAATTATAAACATTTAATATTATTATTACATTTAATTTATGATTATAAATTCATTTAGTGTATGAAATACATTTAAATAAATAAATCATATACATATATATTAAGTATAAGAATAATACCTCTGTTTATTTAGTCTTATATAATTTATTGATTAATGGTGTTTGCTAAGGCAATAATCACTATTAGTTCCTGTTGCTCATAGGAATAGGAATGTGAACAAACATAACTCATCATTATTTATGCTAAAGACATGAATGAAACTTAAAATCATGGGGCTTACCGAGGGGAGGTGTGCTATTATTTTTCTAGGCCAAATGATTTATAATATTACATGAGGAATGTTGCACAGTCAACCAAGTTTTGCTACTCATATTTTCTGTAACACACTCCAAAAAAAAAATTTAAGCCCTTTTTTTTTAGATTTACACAATTGAATTAATAGTAAAATTCCATCAAATTGAGTTGAATACAAATGGATTTTAATTGGATAATTGAACAATCCTTAATCAATTAAATATGTAAGGATTATTCAATTAACTTTGATGGAATTTTACTATTAATTAAATTGCGTAAATCTAAAAAAAAACTTTAAATTTTTTTTGAGTGCACTTTACAATAAGGTCTCATTTGTAAACATTAATTAATGCATTAACTAATATGAACTAACAATGAGCAATGTATGTTCATAGCATTTATTAACCTTTGTAAATGGTTTAAGTCAGTTCATAGTGCAATAAATAATATTAACAGATGCTTTTGATTTTTAAAATATATTAGTAAATGTTTAAATTAACGTTGAATAAGATTAACTAATGTTTAATTTTCCAAATAAACCTTACTGTACAGTGTTACCACATTTTCTTCATATAATAGTGTAAAGATCTAGTGTATTATTATTCCAGCTTGAGCCCAAAGTGAGTTGTAACTGACATTTCTCAGGTAGTCTAATCTCTGACAGACTGTGTGCCGCACTGACAATGTCTATAACCTCAGGCCAGTGTTATAGTGGTTTTAACATGTCTGGTTGAACTGTATGCTTCAGGCAGTGCAGTGTAATCTGTTATTCCATATAGTAAGCACACCTTTAATCCTGTACTGAAATTGTCTCACGGCACAACAATTTCATTAAACTCTAAATTCGCTGATCCATGCTGTACAAGATAATAATCTAAAAAACTTACAATTTCCATGCAACA
>NW_015668855.1:0-503 GCF_001515625.1 Sinocyclocheilus rhinocerous
ACAATAAACATGATGAAATTATCAGCAGCTATTTAACATAAGACTATAATGTCCATCATTAGAATATGAACGTGGTGATTCATATTTAGTCAAAACCGCATCATGCTACATGTGTGCATTTCTGAATGAGGTCAAATCACTCTAAACCTTTTTATAACCTTTGAGCACGTATATGGGATTTGCAATAATTGCCTCAAAACCTTTTTATACGTCAAGATAAACTGTCTGCTCCTCATATTTACATTTTAACTGCCCAACATTAGAACTGAAAGGTGAAAAGTGTGACAAACAACTAATAGAGTTCAAGAAATCTGATTTTTAAAGAAAATAAGAGCCGTATTTCCTATACAAACACTTTAGTCACAATCCTCCAGTTGTAGCTGAGGTGTTGCTATGCGGTTGCTAGGGTGACACGCCTGTTGGTATTCTGATGTGTCTAATGAACATAATGTAGTCACAATGCTCCTGTGGTTGCTAGGGTGTTGCTATGCAGATGTCACAGC
>NW_015668856.1:0-1435 GCF_001515625.1 Sinocyclocheilus rhinocerous
CAATTAAATTCATAAATCCATGTTGAGATTAATATTTTAAATATACAAATTTGAATATAAAAATATAAAAATATTTAAATAACTTAAATAATACTTTAAAAATGAAAAGTCACTGTTTTATTACTGAATCATTCATTCAATTGATTCGTTCAAACGACTGATTCATTCAGGAACAAAGCAAGTTACTGTCTTTATGAACGGGTAGTTGAATCATTAATTCACTAGATTCATTTAAAAACTCACGGTCATTCATAAACGAAACATCGCTGTGTTTGCTTAGAGATGCACTGCAGCTTAGCTATGACTTTGTTTCAAACTATTTTTGTTGACGAAATAGAACAAAATCAGGCAATAGTGTTGTAGTCAAACAATATCACTCACTAAATATTAAAGTCTTCTTTATTGACCTTGAAGTTTATTGTATTAAATCAATATCATATTTACAAACTCCAGTGAATCTCTTATTTACATTGTGTCTTTGTTATCATAAGAGGATTCATGAGCTTGCATAACTCAGCACTGAACAAAACAGTGTTTTGAGCAGTGATTGAATTCTGATTGACATTACGTTCAAGGAATCAGCAGGTCTGATACATTACTCAATGCTGCAAAAACACGTTGTAAGTAGAAACCGTTGAAATTCCTCATGTGCAAACACAAATATGCTGTTCGGGTCAGTTGCACTGGTGCTCCTAAATATTTTTTCATGTTCACACCCAATAGTTTTCAGCTTCGTTATACATTTTAGAAAACATTTTTTTTCTTCTCTCCTACAGGACTGCAAGTCTGCTTGTTAACAGACTCCATGTGTCGAGGAATTGAGGACTACCTACCAGCTGCAAAATGCTGGGTACACCCAGGCACTACTCTTGAGAGATCTACTAAACAGCACATATACCACTTTGAGACAATACACAACAATGCAGTGATACTACTCCACATCGGAACAAATGATATTGAAAGTGGAGCATCTCCATCGCTGATCATCCAACGAATGAAAGCACTAATAACTTCAATCTCTCAAGCAACTCCTCACATTCTGTATTTTGCAATTAGTGCTGTCTTGCCACGACTTACAGATGACTCAACAAAAAAAACAACTGTGAAACAATACAACGCCATGCTACACCACTGGACTATGCAAACAGACAACATCATCTTTCTGAACACAACAAAACCTTTCCTCAAACATGGAAAGATTGTCCACTACCTATACAAACATGATGGACTCCACCTTAATCAGCAAGGAAAACACAAACTTTTTACGTACTTTCAGCAGTTCCTCTGGCATTTTTGCCACTTTCCAACACAAACAAAACAAACAAACCTTTCTCTTTATAATAAACCATGTAACTTATTCTTGCACTTCACCTTTCTCTTTACTACACATATAACACCAACACAAATAAATTCATTTTCACTATCACTTCATCAT
>NW_015668857.1:0-548 GCF_001515625.1 Sinocyclocheilus rhinocerous
CATCCAGACTTAAAACTGTGGCATGTATAGTCTCAGAGAAATGCAGGGTCTCAGGAGGTTAAGCGTCTTCCTCATGGATTTGTCTTCCCAATTTAAATTAAAATCACCCATAACAATAACTTCTATATATTATTTACTAACAATAACTATTTCATATATTGTGTATTTTTTATTATCTGTCTTGTCAGATAATATGTCAAGAAAACAAAAAAAATCTTGTCAAGACCGATAATAAAAAATACACAGTCTGTACTGTGGAAGCTTCTGTTACTAAGAGAAATTTCTTGTAGCCTATGTGTAAACAGACTTGGCAATAAAGCTCTTTCTGATTCTGTGCTTTGTTAATGCTCTTCATGTACTCAGTAAAAGGTATAGAAACAAGCAGAAAGACTTTGATCATCTAAATACTGAGTTGTAAATTTGATAGCAAATTCACATGTATGCTATGACTGACTGATGATAATATTAAACATTACTATTATGTCACAAAAGAGGTAATGAACTACTTGACTAAATTGCACTTAAACACTGAAATGATGAATTAAGAA
>NW_015668858.1:0-501 GCF_001515625.1 Sinocyclocheilus rhinocerous
CACTGAAAATGAGTGACCTTTGGTAGCTTTGTCACAGCAAATCGCCATCTGTGTGACAGTAATGTGGAAGAGACATGATTTATTATACGTTTATCATGTCACGCCTAGTTAAGACACTGTGCTCTCAGTATATCATTCTCAGAAATTGTATTGCTGGAAAAACATCTTGCAAATCTTGGATAAAATCTGTTCACACTGTGTGTGTGCTCTGTGCATGCATGTGTGCTTGTGTGATTTTTTCAAAAAGTTCTCAAAGATTCAGCTGGACAAGAGAAGTCCAAAGTGTGCAAGAAACAGGAAGAAAAATTAAGCATAAAAGTGAGGCTGTCAGGAAACAGCGCCACAGAAACATACTGTATCTCTCCCAGTGACTTCAGTCCATATCAGAGATACTTACCCACTCAGAATTCCCTACAACCCCGCCTAAAACGGCAAAACATTCCATTCTTAGTATCTAGTCATGTCATACTTTAAGTAACCATTAATAGGATGAGCAACCTG
>NW_015668859.1:0-2092 GCF_001515625.1 Sinocyclocheilus rhinocerous
ATTTGTGTGGCTGAGGTCTACCTACACAAGAGAGCCTTAAGGGTCAGGAAAAGGATGTGAGTTTTTCTTTTCTTTTGCACGTATATTTAAGATAAAGCGTGCATTTTTGGTGCGTGTAACTTTATATGAGAGTAACTTTTATATGCAGTCTTTGAATGAATGAATGAATGAGTGTACGGATGTATGGAATATGGAAGTCACCTGACAAGAAACTTAGAGGAAGGAGGTAAAAAGGGGCCAAGAAAAAGTAAAGGAGAGTAAAAGAGAGTGGATTTGTCTTTGCTTACCTGGTATTCTGATTTTGATTTTGCCACTTTGGCCGAAGCCACCTTCAATGGATCCCGTTTCTCCTGTTGACAGCGTAACTTTTAAACCCACGAACAGCTGAAGGTTTGTCTCCTTCTTAAACAGGTTTCGACCAATCACAGTGTAGTCATCTGTCACCTGACCAAAGATAAACAAAATTGGCCAAAACTGATTAGCTAGAGTCACAGTACATGAGGTTTTCAAAAGATACCATGGGATATACTGAAATAAATAATATACATAAAATCATGTATATTATGAATATTATAATGCAAATTCAGAAAGTTTGAGCTTGGTAAGATTTTTTCTTATATTCATTTTTCTTTGTTTATTTAAAGTAAATTTATTATGTTCACCAAGGCTGCATTTATTTGATTAAAAAACAGTAAAAACTAAAAATAAATAAATAAAAAAATCTATTTTTTTAATACATTTTAAAATGTAATTTATTATTGTGATAACAAAGCTAAATTACTCCAGTCTCCAGTGTCACATGATCCTTCTGAAATCATTCTAATATGCTGATTTGGAGCTCAAGAAACTTTTATTATCATCAGTGCTCAAAATAGTTGTGCTGCCTAATATTTTTGTGGAACCCATAAAACATTTTTCTGGATTATCCGATGAATAGTAAGTAAAAAAAGAAAAGCATTTATTTGTAATATAAATATTTTGTAGCATTATAAAAGATGTCCTCACTGTGACTTTTAATCAACTGAATTCTTGCTGAATGAATATTAATTTTAAAAATATCTTCCTGACCCCAAACTTTTGAATGGAAGTGTAAATATTTGTAGTCACCCGTTCCACTGCTCCTTCTTTCTGCTTGTCTTTGCTGATTTTGAGCCGAGGCAGTGCTGTCTCTATGTAGTTTTTGTCCTCAAAGCCTTCCAGAAGCTTTCCATGAAAGGCAAGCCTACATGCGTTACCATGGATATCAGAGTCCAGTCGTGACCCAATCACTAAGCAAAGTGGTGGACATGTGACCGGTCGTTCAAACTCAAGTAAAGCCCTTTGCTGTGGTTCCCCTCTCCCATCTTCTGCCTGACATGTCAAATACTCATCTAAGTGGTGAAACTCCCAATCAAATGAGAAAGATTTTGCATTTTGCTCTGGAGAGGTGGGGTTACTGTCTCCATCTTCATTGGCAAGAAGCACTCGATTGAAAAATGAAATACGTGCCATAACAGTTTCATGTCCAACAGTGATGTGAAACTTTGCACGGCTGGTAAGTGCTCCGCGATAGTATTCAATCTTTTGGACGGATATAACAGCAGCATAAAGAGTCAGCAATGAGCCTGGTGTGCATATTACACCCCGTTCTAACAGTTTTGGATCAAACTGTGTCACACACACGCCGACCCGATCCCCTTGCATAGCACTAGGAACTGGCTTACGAAACATCTGCACAGATTTGACCTTGCGAGTCACCTGAGGAATCAAAAAAGATCATGTAAGGAGCTGATCATGTCAGTACACAATGTCGCAAAATATTTGTTCAACTATTATGGTGAAACTGATCATTTGGAAACAGTCTTTCTTAATGCATTTTGTGCAGTTTGCATGTGTATATACAGTCTTGTTCAAAAGTTTAGGGACTGTGAGATTTTTACGTTTTTTTAAAGACATCTCTTAGGCTGTATTTATTTAATTAAGAATATGGTAAAACAGTAGTGTTGTGAAATATTATTACAATGTAAAATAACAGTTTTCTATTGTAATATACGTATTTTGAAATGTTATGTATTCCAGTGATGGCAAAGCTGAATTTTCAGTCATTACTCCA
>NW_015668860.1:0-2311 GCF_001515625.1 Sinocyclocheilus rhinocerous
AATGACACAAATGTCGATCTGAAATGTCAAAACCAACCACCTAGCAACACCCTGACAACCTCTCAGAACAATTAGCAACTGCATAGCAACCACTGTCCGCTCTCGGCATGCTTGCATTGCGGTGCGGTGCTGAGTTTAGCACAAGCAAATAAGGCTCATAATTTCTTCATAAAATACAAAAATAAATGATAAATTCATGCTAGAGCTCAAACCTCTCAGCATCCTTTCCAGTTTGCTTTTCCTTTGGCATAAACATGAGCAAAATGAGGGTGACTCAGAGAGAAATTTTAATGTTATGTGACATGTTAAGACTTCACTCTATATCTGCATTTGCAGTATATCTAAAAAAAAAAATGAGTGAAAGAGAGATGAGCAAGCAATACTCCTCTGTAATAATCGCAGACAGAAAAACAGGAATTAATCTGCAATCCTGTGCACCGCGTGGGAGTTCGATCGATCTGGTATTGACACCGTCTAAACAAAAGTTAAAGAGCATGTTCTTTGAGCACCCTAACACCCTCAGTCATGTCCTCTGACAAGAGTCATTCAAACACAGTCAAACGCTAATGTGTGTGTTTATGTGGTGATTCTGTTGAACGCAAGTATGCGGTGTTAATCTGCTGTCGTTCTTATGTGAAGCTACTGAATCATTTTGCCTGAGGATGAAGTACAGAGGACATCCACACTCACAATGACATCCCATAATACCAGTCACACTGTTTCTGTCCCCCCCCCACACACACACGGCTGGATACAGAGATAAGTGGTGTTAGCTAAGACATAACCCATCCCGCACCATTGGCTCTACAGACATGAATGATCCCTCAAATCATGTGAGCTGCTGAGGAGAATGTGCTGTTACTTTACTGAGTGATCAAACGCAGCATTTTCACCTGCTGGACCAGAAAACAGGTGAAGAAATCACACAGATGCACACTGAAGGAGGAACATGAGCCATAACTAGAGACCAGAAGATCACAGGGACGCCAGGACTCCTTCATACAAGTAATATGACTCAGAACACCCTGAGTTTATGCACAAAATGTGCATAAACACTCCTAAGACCCTAGGAATCACATAGTAACAAAACACAAAGAAAAACAAAAAACACCCATAACTCCCTAGCAACTGTATAGAAATGAACATCTTAGCAACCGCATAAATAATGTGCTTAAACAGACATACAACACTAAAAACTGCATAGCAACGCACACTAAAACACACCCAAAACACCCTAGCAACTGAATGGAAATTAACATCTTAACAACCACATAAAGATGTGTTTAAACAGTCATAACACCCTAGAAACCGCATAGCAACACATTAAAACACATCCAGAACACCCTAGCAACTCCATAGAAATGAAAAATTGTAGCAACAGCATAAACAATGTGCTTAACCAGAAATAACACCCCACAAACTGCATAGAAACACACTAAAAACACCCAGAACATCCTAGCAACTGAATAGAAATTAACATCTTAGCAACCGCATGAACAATGTGCTTAAACAGTCATAACAACCTAGAAACTGCATAGCAACACACTACAAAAACACCCAGAATGCCCAAGCAACTGAATAGAAATGAACATCTTAGCAACCACATAAAAATGTGTTTAAACCATCATAACAACCAAGAAATTGCATAGCAACACATTAAGACACCCGCAACACCCTAGCAACTGTATAGAAATTGACATCTTAGCAACCACATAAAAAATGTGTTTAAACAGTAATAACACTCTAGAAACTGCATAGCAACACATTAAAACACCCGACACTAGCAACTATATAGAAATGAACATCTTAGCAACCGCATAAACAATGTGATTAAACAGTCATAATACACTGAAAACTGCATACACACTAAAACACCCGGAACACCCTAGCAACTGTATAGAAATGAACATCTTAGCGACCACATAAGCAATGTGTTTAAACAGTCATGACACTCAGAAACTGCATAGCAACACACTAAAACACCCGGAACACCCTAGCAACTGTATACAAACAAACATCTTAGTAACCACATAAAGAATGTGCTTAAACATACATAACACCATATAAACCGCATAGCAATGCACTAAAAAACACCAGAACAACCTAGCAACTGAATAGAAATTGACATCTTAGCAACCACATAAAAAATGTTTTAAAAAGTCATAACACCCTAGAAACTGCATAACAACACATTAAAACACCCGGAACAGCCTAGCAACTGTATAGAAATTGCCATCTTAGCAACCACATAAAAAATGTGCTTAAACAGTCATAACACTCTAGAAACTGCATAGCAACACATTAAGACACC
>NW_015668861.1:0-546 GCF_001515625.1 Sinocyclocheilus rhinocerous
AGTGGAATTTACTGTGGTAAATATATCACTGTCGTACAGCGGATATCTATATGCATTTACTGCTGCCGTAAAGCAATCCGCCGTTTTCGCGGAATTTCGTACCCGCTCAGTAAACGTACGTTTGGCGGGAGCGTGGGAAAGAAACTAAAGCAATTTGCCCTATTAAAAAAAGTCAGTTTACTATCAGAATGATTTAGAAACTATAAGTGTAAAAGTATAAGATAATAACTTACAGAAGAACTAACGAGTTAAAACGTCAAACGGCACAACAGCAAGAATGTTTAAAGGTAAATTAAACCCAAAAATGATATTTTGATGAAACTTTGATAACATTTGTTTATTCTGTGGAATACAAAGAAGATATATTTTGTAAATACTGTAGTACAGGTATTACAAATATTATAAGTATTGCTTATACAATATGAACAAACGTTTTTAATAATATTTAGAAATTTTATATTTTTAATTTTAGCTCAGGTTTTAATAACTCAAGTGGTTTTGTCATTTTTAGTAGTCTTTAAAATGTATTTCTATGTAAATTTTGAT
>NW_015668862.1:0-918 GCF_001515625.1 Sinocyclocheilus rhinocerous
CAGGGTTTGTTGTTGATTCAGATGTAGATGTTGAAGCAGATGTTGACTGAGGTGTAGATGTTGGTGCAGGGGTTGATGTTGATTGAGCTGTAGATGTTGGTGCAGCGGTTGTTGATGATGTTGTTGTTGATTGAGCTGTAGATGATGTTGTAGCTGATGTAGATGTTGGTGCAGGGGTTGTGTTTGTTGATGGAACTTTAGATGTTTCTGTAGTTGATGTAGATGTTTGTGCAGGGGTTGTCTGAGCTGTAGCTGTTTGGTTAACTGATGTTGGTGCAGGGATTAATGTTGATTCAGATGTAGATGTTGGAGCAGGTGGTCTTGATTGAGGTGTAGGTGTTGGTCCAGGGGTTGTTGTTGTTGACGTCATTGTTGCTGATTGAGTTGTAGATGGTGCTGTAGCTGATGTAGATGTTGGAGCAGGGCTTGCTGTTGTTGTTGATGGAACTGTAGATGTTTCTGTAGTTAATGTAGATGTTAGTGCAGGGGTTGTTGTTGTTTCAGATGTAGATGTCGAAGCAGGTGTTGTTGATGGAACTGTAGATGTTGCTGTAGTTGTAGATGTTGGTTCAGTGGTTGTTGTTGATTCAGATGTATATGTTGTAGTGGATGTTGTCGAATGAATTGTAGATGTTGGTGCAGCGATTGTTGGTGATGATGTTGTTGATTGAGCTGTAGATGTTGTTGCAGCTGATGTAGATGTTAGTGCAGGGATTGTTGCTGATAAAGCTGTAGATGTTGATGTAGACGTTGGTGCAGGGATTGTTGTTGATTCAGATGTAGATGTTATTGATTGAGGTGTAGATGGCGGTGTTGTTGATTCAGTGGTTGGTAAGTGAGATGTAGTTGTTGTTGATTCAGATGTAGATGTTCCTGTAGTTGATGGAGATGTTGGTTCAGTTGTTGTTGTTGATTCAG
>NW_015668863.1:0-682 GCF_001515625.1 Sinocyclocheilus rhinocerous
ACCGTCGAAGATAAGCTTGTCTGACCCTGGTGGGTGTCACTAGTACCAGTAACACCCAGGTGACCTGGTATCCCCGCAGCGGTGGGTGTGTAAATGTGTGACGTGGGAGTGTGCAGTTCACCGGGTGACTGGGGTGCAAGACAGTCTGTGGACGATAGTTGTGTGTGAGTGCCGCTGTCCGATGAATATGTATGTGCGTCCTCTGCCGAAGCAGGGAGGTGTTTGTGTGTACAAGTAGGTGCACTGTCCATGTGAACAGTAGAAACATAAGCCTCACCAGACCCGGAGTCGACTGATGTCAGTTCATGTAACAGATCCTGGAGGGAGAGAAGTTGAGCCATACCTTCGTCTTCCATCGTTTTCAACCTTTCACTCCTGGTGTAGTCGATGATAAAGTCGTAGAGCTCTGGTTCACTGAAGCCTTCTGTACTCGCTGCCATTTTCAATCGCCTTGGCAACCGACTGTAGTTGACTGGTACTCAACACTAGAAGCTTTTTGTGAATCTGGAAAATCAACATCCGTCGTGGGGTTACAGGAGCCATCGTAACGTTTCAACGTTGACGGTCGCTCTCTGGATGACGCTGGGCGCAGCAGCCTCCCTTGAAGCTTGATCACCAACCCCCACCGTGACAGCTCTCCCCACTCGACGATGCAGGATCCCGGACGATGCCCCCAATTGTT
>NW_015668864.1:0-1475 GCF_001515625.1 Sinocyclocheilus rhinocerous
TGCTAAAGTAAAGCATGTTGGTGTAACATTGAAATCTTTTATTATATAAAATCATCAAGACTGTAGCGTTTCTGTTCAGTTTCATAATCATGTTCCTGGTTCAATGTGTTTATGTCCTGTCTTCTTTAGTTGACCTAGGGCTTGTGGTCTTGGGCACTTGAGAGTGCATGCACACTACAGAAAGTAAGTACACAAGAGTGTAAGTACACATCTCGAATACCACTGTGGGATAAGCATATCCAATCATGCATCATGTTCTGGAAATAAATCATGAGACTTGATCCTGATTTATTAAATAAATAAATCATGCAGAGATCTCACGCGATATCACAAAAACCTTTCCAGTGTAAGTTAAATGTTAATAATACTTAGATATTACATACAATTTGATAGTAAAACATAAAGTGATGCACATTTTATTGGTGCAAAGATGAGTATGTGTATTTTGTACAGCATTTGTAACTGCGTTTTATCATTTAATTTGAAGCACCACAATTGCTAAATTGTGTAATCTGTTATAGGGACTATTGAACAGACATTTAGAGCTTTATTTTAAAGCTCTAAACACTTGCATTTTCACTGCACTGTACGTGTGTCCCAACAGGTAATGAAGAGCTCTACACACACTTGTAGTCTTCACGTCAAACACATGAAATACGTCAAGTAGACAAGTGGTGAAGCCAAGGGATTGCACGTTTGCCTCCAATACTCCTTGCTACAACGTGACAAAGATCAGATATAATCCCCTTTATACATTGCATGCAGTGTGTGTAACCTTTGAGATGTTCTGTGATGTTGGTGTAATAAATATAAGGTTGGTTCTGATAGCTAGTAAGCAGTGATAAGGTAGCATTTGTGTTGTCATTAGCAACATAAAATAATAGGTTTTAAAATAACCTCATCTAGTTAGTTAGCAGTGCAGGGTGTGATTTATTCATTGTTGTCATGTCTCCTCACAGAAGCCATGTTTGGAGTCTAGGGCTAATCTTTGTCCTTGCTAAGTCTTTCTATTGAGCAAAGGCTCCACGGCCTGAAAAAGAGGGGTGAAGAGGAAAGATAGGGAGGGAATGTACAATATTTAACACTAGTTAACAGTTTGAAGTACAGTTCACTGAGATCTATAGGGTTTACTTTTAAAGTGGTTAACCACCTGGAAAAGTTTGAGATGTATATATAAACTACTGCATGAGAAGGTGTGGTAGTACAAACTCAAAACAAGGTCAGTAACAAAATCTAGGTTCAAGTCATCTCAAATATCCTCAAAAAACCCTGTAAGATCAACTTCTTTCCAGGAAATCCCTCCCACATCAGTCCTGCATTATTGGTCTCTATGAGCACCTTTGATACCTGCTTACAGCAGAGACCATAACTGTTTACGACATACAATAAAGAACAGATCAGAGGGAGATGTTACACAAGGAGTAGTCATTGTCTTCCTTCAGGCTGTATTGTTGACAATGAATTATGGAAAAGAT
>NW_015668865.1:0-572 GCF_001515625.1 Sinocyclocheilus rhinocerous
CTTCATTAGCATTCAAAATTAACTCACCGACAATTACAGGTCTTTTATTTATACAGATCATTACTTTTTGTAGAAATGTGTTACATGTATAATTCACCATTGCTTGTTCATTTTTACACACTCTATTGTACTCCCTCTTGCTCTTCCAAAACAAAGCAACTGTGAATGTTCAGTTTACATGTAACACAGATAAATATGCTGTACAAATATACAACTTTCTCAAAATACAGCACTGCTGTTCAGGGTTGTGATGTTCCTCCTTGTTCAAAAACAGTAGTGATTGTGCTGGGCAAACTCCAATTATATGATTCCAAACTTGACTGATTGGCAAGATTATAATTCCTATTTCATTACAATGGCAAGCCAATTTCGCAATTTAGCAGACATTACAACAATTCCATGTCAAACATTTGTATTTAATAAACATGCATTTCAGACATATTTTGATAACTGAATGAATCATTTTGCATTGATGGCTCAAACGATGGAAGAATGTTTAGAAGTTGTGAAGAGCCATGTGCATGTACTTATTGTAGACAATTGTACTTGTTTGCACAAATATGCCAAAACAC
>NW_015668866.1:0-709 GCF_001515625.1 Sinocyclocheilus rhinocerous
TATAAACATATTTATTATATACATATTTTTAGAGCACACATTTCGGAAAGCATCATATTCCATTTCTAAGTAGAATTGAATATAAGAACTGAATATAAGGTCCACGTGTCATATGTGTACAAATAAGTGCTAAACATCTTGTTCAATTATTTCTGTTGTAAACTCTTGTTTTGATATTCATTTGGTTATGTTGTCCCCATGTTCTTGTTTCCTGTGTTTAGTTCCTGATCCCTTGGTTTCTAGTATGTTCTCTGTCACTTTGGTCACTGATTGTGTTCTTCAACTTTTTCTAGTTTAGTTCTTTATCCTTTGTATATATAGCTCTTGATGTTTGGGGTTTATTGTCAGTTATTGCCTTTGTTGTACCAAAGCTGTTTTGTTGCTGGGTTTTCCCCTATTATCATCATCATAATAGTCTTTTTACATTATTTATTTAAATAAATACTGCTGAACTCAGATCCACACCTCAACAACCTTGCCTGAAATGTTACAAGATGCACATACAAATAAAATCCGAATGTCATTCTACTATCAGACAGGGAATGTTTTAGCAAAATAATGCAGAGCAAACCCCCTTGAAATTAAATTTTTCAAATAAAAATATCTGTAATTTTTCTCCATATTTTTTTTTACAATTCGACAAACACTTAAATGGTGTGTGTATACACACACACACACACTAATATAATATATACAGTATATTTATTAT
>NW_015668867.1:0-500 GCF_001515625.1 Sinocyclocheilus rhinocerous
TGTTGTTCGCTAACTGCTGAGGTTGTGTGGTCACTTTTACAAAGAGTTGGGCTTTGAACCTCATTATCGATGATGTGTTATCTGTTGATTCGCTCAAACGCGGACTGTTTCAGCTGATCAACTCATTTTGTTTTCAAACGCAGCCATTTAGATTCATTTGTAAAGAGCTACTGTTTTTATATGATCCAGTGAACTAATGGATCACATTGGAAAGGATGACATTAATCACGACGAATGGATGTCATGTTTGCCAGAGAAACTGTGGGATGTCCCTTTAACACATCTCTCAATACCAGGTGAGCCTCGCCACGCAATAATAATCTAAAAAAAAAGGGTAATTGCGACTTTTTTTTCTTAAGAATTTAGATTTATAAACTCGCAATTTTGACTTTCGTTCTCAGAATTCAAAATTTACATCTTACAATTTTTTTTTTCTTTTTTTCTCGGAATTCTTGTGTTTACATCTCGAAATTCAGCTAATTGCGACTTTTTGTCTCACA
>NW_015668868.1:0-623 GCF_001515625.1 Sinocyclocheilus rhinocerous
ATGTTGATCACTCGGTACAAATACTATAAAGAAAAGGTTAAAGGCTTTAAAAACATTAAAATCCTTAGAAACTAATGAGAATTTAAGGTCTGTGAAGATTGTCAAGTATCTGGGTCATCACAAAATAGATAATAAAAATGAAGCTTACTTTTTTGGGGTCCATGTTGAATTTCTTTCTTCCCATTGCAATTTGTTTGTTTCTCTGTGTTGTTTTGCTGCAAATGGAAGTAAATATGTCTTAACAAATATCCCCTAATAAGAATGAAGGCAGACAAAGAACCTTTTGTATGATTTGCCTGCAGATACAAAGTACAACTTTAAACAAAGTACAACACTAAAAACACTCTAAGGCAGCTAAACACTTTTAAAACTGTCAAACAGTCCTGCTTATGGTCACAAGTTGTTGATTTATGAGCCTTATCTTGATATATATTTCTCTTATTTTAATTTCCCAGTGAGGTCCACTTATAATTATGATGTTAATCTTAAATATTTTGTCATGTTTCTCACATAATGGCCATCGATCAAAAAAAAATCACCATATCCCTCACACTTACATCTTTATTTAATAAATATTCCAAAATGTTAACTACCAATAAGAGTGTAGTACTCCTAGCTCTGTT
>NW_015668869.1:0-722 GCF_001515625.1 Sinocyclocheilus rhinocerous
AAAGCACTTCGCTAGCAATGCCATTGTCATTGGTAGTTATTATGCCAAATGCATTGATATGAATGTAAAATCTACTCCACTTTCCAGCGGTCAGAACTCACCGAATGTGAAAATCGTGTTTTTGCTAACAGGGCTGATGCGCTCACCTGGAAATGGTTTGCCAGTCCAAAGCTACATGTGCGGTTCTGCTCACACTGGTCAAAATTCCAGCCTAATTTACAGCCCAAACCACTGCAGTGGACCGAAGAATTGAGCGCTAAACTATCGTTCAGACTACCAGAAGCGTCTCTTACAACACTTGCAGCTGAGGGAGAAGAGAGGGAAGTGCCTTAGTGAGGGGTTCATTAATAAAATGCCCATTTCATTGTGACAGAAATATGTCTAATATTAGTTCTGTATAGTTTAATTATCAGCTTCGGCCACTCTATTAATCTGTTTGGCTGATGTTGTCAGAATAGTGGCCAATAATTGGCAGCTAACATTCCCATATAATTCCCATTTGGTTGTTTTTTGAAGAAACATTCTGTATTTTTTTAACCAGATCTAACATTCCCAAAAATGTTCTGGGAACCAACATTTGCTGGCTGGATATAAATCAGTTTATTTTTTATCAAATTCCAATTATGTTTTTCACTATTATTTTTAAATACTGTAATATCATATCAGTCACACTCTAAGATATCAACAGCGCTGGCCATACTAAATCAATCATTCAATTGATC
>NW_015668870.1:0-984 GCF_001515625.1 Sinocyclocheilus rhinocerous
GCACTCGGCGCCTGGTCGGGAAATGTCACGCCCCTTACCATAGCCCTACATCTGCCCCTCACAATGACAGAATTTCATGTGAAATGTTCACGCGATATTACCGTCATTTTACATTCCGACTTGTAAAAACCATTCACGTCCTCGTCCTTTTTATGAGCCGTTTTCCGAAGCTTTCTCGCTTCTCAAGACAGCCACCATCAATCACATAAGCACAGCTCTTTAATTGCACTCCAGTCTCTGGTCAAACGTGCTCAAACCACTGTAGCCTAATGTAATCTATTAACTATGCACATCATAACGTTTTAGGCAAGTAGGCTGCCATATTATGACATAAAATATTTTTATAAGACTGAATTTGTATTTACCAGATCACATTTAATAAAAATAAATTTTTTGTTTAATTATAACGCTGCATGTCCACGATTATTCAAAAAATGAACAAATTATACAGCGAGCAAAGAACATTTACATTATGAAAGAATATCACTGAATTCAGTCTAGCGCGAGCGTAAGCACTCTAAAAAAGCTATAAATTATAATCAGTGATGTTGTCTGCAGTGCATGATGAATTAATCTCTTATTTACATCGCATGTACATCAAATTATAATCATTATTATTGTTACATTTCTGTACCTGAATACTAGTGTTATTTGTAATCTATTTTATTTGTAACTTATATTGTATTTGTTTATGCTTGTAATTTGTGTAGGCCTATTTGTTCTTGTCTGAACTTTCTTAGTTAGGCTACAAATTTTTGCTGTGGTATTGAAGAAGTTCTTAAAATCTGCTTTAAATGGGAAGCAAATTTACATTGATTTTTTTTTCTTGCTGATCCGAAAAATTATTGGATCCGTGACTCAAACACCACAATATGATCCAAACCGTGAGTTTTGTGGTCCGTTGAACCACTAGTAATATTAACATAACCCCCACTGGTGATCAGTAGGGCCTTTCGCACCGCGGGAACCTTTTCATAGTACCAG
>NW_015668871.1:0-530 GCF_001515625.1 Sinocyclocheilus rhinocerous
AACCTCCTTAAAAAGCTTAATTTAGATGAATTAAGCCTATCCTATTGTAAAGGCTACTAATAATTTATAATATTGGAAATATTTGTAAAGATAGACCCAAACAGACAAGAAAAAACTGTTTCAAATTAAACATAATATGGTTTACTATAACAGTCTGATGGTTTGACATGTGTAAGCTACTGTAGCAAGCTGATCAGGTTACAAATACACGCATCTTCCATGAGAGACAAAATGCTGAATCACATGTCAGCTCTTGGGAGTTTGTGGTTGTTGCTGCTGACACAGAGTGAGCTTTCATTGGCAATTTCTGGAAGCTACAAAACTGCTTCGTAATTGTGACCTCTCTTCACTGTACTTTTCTGATCAGTCAGGTGTCAGGTATCTAAAGATGGTTACAAAGAGGGAAAAGGCATAAAATCCATTGTGGAATAGTAGCTTTTATTGCAGGATTGTCCCATGATATTTGCCATATTATACACAGGCTACTATTAATATAGTGTTACCAGCTCCCTACACACAACCTGGAACTT
>NW_015668872.1:0-863 GCF_001515625.1 Sinocyclocheilus rhinocerous
AACACACTTATACACAATTATAATGTATTTGTTGAAAAGATATTGCAATTAAATATTTATGTTTATAAAAAAAAAAGAGGGTAAGGGACAGGGGGAGGAAAAAGAGAGAGAACATGTTACTCTTAGTTAACGACTAGTAATTCAATGTTTAAATTGGAATTGATTAATGATCTTATTATTTATGTTTAACATACTTGGTAGCACTAAGATCAGAGCAGCACTAAACATGTGTGTTTATGGTAGGGAGGTGATAAACACATTAGACTTAATGGTTGTTTTCTGTTCAAACAGAACACAGATGGTGTTCATAGACATCAATTGCCAATTAGCCCACTGCACACAAACACACTTTCAACTGTTTTGTAACAATATATGTATACTTTATTACTATTAAATAATCACCAACAAAATAACAAATGATCAAATTGCAAAAGAAAATCATGAGGAACAGAGGTCATTTTATTTTTAAAAAAGTCTTCCGCATTTCTTGAAATTTACAGACAGGCATGTTTGATTATGCTTCAGGGCAGAGGGCCAGAGTTGCCCTGCTCTAATGTGTATGTTGCATACCTCCACAGTTGTGTGGACGGCTGAATTGAACTCGGTGGCCTTGGCGTTTGCTCGGAGGTGACGGATGCTAATTTAGTCATTTATTTGGAGCTTAGTCAGGGCCTGGTCCCGCCACAAGGACACCTCAAGGATTCTGGAGCCGCTTTTGATCCCCACGTCTAAGATGGGGACTTCTGTATCCCTCACAGTCGTCATCCTTGGAACCTGCATCTGTAAAGTTATGGTAAATTAAAATATCAATTGTTAACTATTAATAATGTTTTGGACACTGTTTGATAATTCAGTTTAAATCA
>NW_015668873.1:0-874 GCF_001515625.1 Sinocyclocheilus rhinocerous
ACACAGCTGGACTCTGGTGAGATTGATCTGTCACTTTGGCTTTAATAAAATAGAATAGAATAGAAGGGAAAAAAATCATATAGTTGATTTTATGTGGAGTACATTAATATAACAAAGAAAACATGAAAACACATGAAAGGTATATTCAGCAACTAAATGAGCTGACAAAATAATACAAAAATGAAAACCTGAATAATAATAAAATATCCACAAATTGTATCTATATTATGTTATATACCTGTATCTATCTTTCTATCTATTGTTTTAGATATTGATTTTGTTATTGGTATTTACCTGCTTCAATGTTATGTTATTTGCTTGTATTTAGGTTAACACCGTATATGCTTTGATATAAAAATGTTTGCACTTGCAATATTTGCTTTGTTACGATGAATAAGCAACAGTTGTGAAAGTTAGATGTCCGAGTTTGATGCTCAGTAAGCAACCACAAAGTTTAACAAGAAGGTAGAAGATATAGTGGTGAAGAGACTACAGTGAAGAAGAGGGCCAGATGCAGACAGCAACGTAAGCGACGGAGGAAGGACATCCGTCATTGATATGTAGTTGGAATTATTTAAAAAGAAGTGATAATAATAATAATAATAATTTGTTACATTTATATAGCGCTTTTCTGGGTACTCAAGGCACTTTACATAGATGGGGGAATCTCATGGATATATATGTAGATGCCTCATTATCGACTGTTTCTATGGCTCTGATACGCAAGTCATCCGCCATTTTGGAAAGGTCTGCGAACCCTCGAGCGCAATTTGACTGTGTGTGTCCACAACAGCAAGTTATACGCATGTATATCTTTGAATATTCAATGATTATTATGGTAAATGACGTCAAGTTGACCGTTCCAAAATGGCAG
>NW_015668874.1:0-753 GCF_001515625.1 Sinocyclocheilus rhinocerous
ACCATGGTTAATGCTTGCCTCACATGATAAATATTTAAATTTTACTGATAAATATTATAGATTTTAAGTGTGTTTTTATGTTTAGGTATCAGGAAGGATTCAGGAGAGTTCAATCAAAGGCAAGATTTTTAAAGTATGAATTCAGAATGACTTTTGATTTAGGGACACACAGTATATCAGTAGTACCAGCTCAAGTTATCAGATAATATTAGGGTCTATAATTTGTCTGTTTCGGTTGATATTGGATATTAATGTACACAAAGTTAATTTAAACAAATAATTTATTAACACTTAAAATGTTATCTTTAGTGAATCTTAAAACCAAAAACCCTATTATGTAGAGTATGAAAATGGATATTATCATTAACTAAAAATAAAAACATTTAAAAATTGTTACGTGACACAAAAATGAAGCTTAAATAAAAATTAACTTGAAGTACTAAACTAAAATTAATTTAAAAATAAAAACTATATAGACCAAAAAAAAACATCACAAAATCACAAAATTACTAAAAATGCTTAACTAAAATGAAATTGAAAATATAAATTGAAAATATAAATGGTGTTCACTTTTTAACACCATGCCAGGCTATTTTCATAAAATGTAATTTAAAACATTAACAAAAATAGTAGATCAATGATACTAAAATAATTCTTGTACATTATATTGTTGTGATGCCCAAATTCACATTTAAATGACTGATTCATAGTTTAGTGTTTTACCTTAAAAAAAAATTAATTAATAAATTAAAA
>NW_015668875.1:0-2145 GCF_001515625.1 Sinocyclocheilus rhinocerous
TTTCATTGAAGCCCGCGAGACTTTAAACGTCACCTGTCCTATCGCATCACCTACCCCTTAAAGGCATAGCAAGCTCATTCCGGTTACACATGTTCTTAGGAAATTTTGTAGTTCAGGCATTTGTCAAAATAAACTCGCCAAAGGAAAAGCTGTTTGTGATGTCCATGCATGTTCAATGTCTAAAAATCTCTGTCAGTTGGGCTACTGTGCTCATGTAGGCATCGATTGCCTCATTTATTGGCATTTCCCGGTTCGGAAGACCTGCCAACTCCTCTGCAGTGAGATGTCGTGGTAACTCTACATCTGGGATTGAAATGCTGCCTGCATCTTCCATGGCATGTGGTCCATCCCAGTCAACACCATAGTCATCATCAACCTTGCAAAATACCAGGACAGATGCTTTTAAATTATACATCTACCAAAACATCCAGTAAATGTTACAAGCATTTGTCACAAAGGCATATATTTTTTGTTCTGATGTAGGTATGAGTGAGGAAATTCATGTTGTTAAATTACATTAATGTATGTGTTAAACATTAGGATATTTTAAAGAATGTTGGTAACCAAACAGTTCTGGGGCACCACTGACTTCCATAACATTTGTTTCCATACAAGTCAGTGGTGCCCCAGAACTTTTTGATTACAAACATTCTTCAACATATCTTCCTTTGTGTTCAGTAGAACAAAGAAATAACTTGAGAGTGAGTAAATGATGAAAGAAATTGAGCGAACTAACCCTTTAAGTGATTTTGAGTTTAAAATGTGCAAACATACAGTTTCCAGATCATTGGCAGCCTCTCTGTTTTGCAGCCAAAGTTGATATGGAGAGCGACCATTCTCCATTCTCAGCCTGTGCAAGTTCCATGCTTCTTTAAAAGTGTTAAGCTGATGTTGTAACTGGGGCAAAAATGCCCAATGCAGAGCAAAGAGGTGGATCTCATCATCAGGATTCAACAGTCCAGTCACTTCCAAATGGAAAAACAACATGTGGAACAAATCGAGGACTTGTGTGTAAACATCTCGCCAAAGACGTTCAATCCTACAAAAAAAAAGAAAACAAATACAACAGAAAAAGTATCAACATCAACCGTTAATTATTATTATTTATTTATTTTTTGACAGGTTAAGTTTAAATAGTCTTGACAAGCGGTGCCCAATCCTGTTCCTGGAAATCTACCTCCCTGCAAATCTCCAGTTGTTCAGGAACAGGGCTGGGCACCCCTGGTATTGACCCATTAGAAGCGGGTTTCACGCTGTACAATTTTTAATAGTCCTCTATGACTGTCCTGTACAAATATGATCCCTGCTGTGAGCCATGTCACACCGTGAGATCTCGGTTGTCTGTAATGCATCTTGACTGTAGTGCAGTCTGACATTAAAAACAGACACACACAGTTGATCAGGGATGCAAACAGGTAAGAAGTGAAAAAGGTGAGAATGAGGGGTGGGCGATATGACCGAAGTCTTACATCACGATAGGAGTAATTTTATTTCATGACAGCAATATATATCACAATATAGTTATTTTAACTTTAAGTAAGGTTTTTGTAATAGCAAAATGTTGATACCATAGAAATTCCAGAATTCCTGTCACAAATCTATCTATCTATACTAATACTAGCCCCTCCAAAAAAAGCTCACTGAGAAGTACAGTCAGTAATGACATTCTTGTACCTATTATAGATACAGTACTAGTACTTATTACATACTAGTTTTTTTCTTTAGATTCTAGTTCTTATTTATTGGATACTAGTAATTATTATTAGATACCACTGAGCTGCATTGAGGTGGGATAGTGTGGAGCAACTGGGGGTTTGTTGTTGTCTCACTAATTGTCAGGTTCTGTGCTCCTATTGGTTTTTGGTTTGATTGTTGTTGTAGAAGTCACACTGTAGGACTGAGCCTCAAATTTTCTAACACGGTCAGAATTCCGCCAGAGGTAAAATCTGATCTTCATGGTCATTCATCATATCTCGGCAAACATGTCAAGCCACCATAAATATAGAAAGGCATGATTATTATTTCAAACCATAAAAGTAATTTTTCATTTACCTCTGATTGTGAACGCTTCTTCCAGTGATGTGAGAGTTGCAGTTTTCTCTACGGTTCTGTACCATAAAATGAGCCACCTCAGTGTTTTCTCCT
>NW_015668876.1:0-699 GCF_001515625.1 Sinocyclocheilus rhinocerous
TGGAGGCAGTATACTCTTCAAGATAGAAATCTGTGACAATCTAATTGTATACAGTTATCAGCTGGACTAATTTAGTTTGTGACCTCATTTGCCCATCACCTGTCCCAGTTGGCCGGTTAGCTCAGTTGGTTAGAGCGGGGTGCTAATAACGCCAAGGTCGCGGGTTCGATCCCCGTGCTGGCCACACATAGATTTATGAATTTACAAGCACATGGTTATTATTTAATGTGTGGAGGCTCTAACAAACCTTATGTCTGAACGTGTACTTCTGTTCAATTACATGGTTAGAAGCTTTAATTACCTGTTTAAAGCAGTAAGCCATTTCTGAGAAACACTGTTGATATTTGAAATCACTAAAACAAACTCCATACCCACAAGGATCACACCTCTATCTTGATAGCTCCAGAACATGGCGATAGGCTAGAAGTGTGTTTTGGTGCTCGGTGTTTCTGAGAAATCGTTTACTGCACCTTTAAGTTACTTCACATTTACTATGGCTGTGTCCGAAATCACATACTCTCGAGTAGGTACTTTTTTTGATGAAGTGATTACTTTGCAACCACAAAAAGAGTATGTTCTGTATAGTACAAATGTGTGTAGTATGAATGTAATCTGGACGTACTACATTCGCCATGTCGTCATTGTTACGTGACCTACCAGCATCAGTTGTGTCACGTCATTGCCATTCACAAATCCTCT
>NW_015668877.1:0-539 GCF_001515625.1 Sinocyclocheilus rhinocerous
GCCTAAACAGGCCAGGTGGTGTTAAGGGGTTAAAGCAATTCTAGTCTGCCCTTTGAGCCCATAAAATAAGCCTACTCTTTAACCTCTGACTCTGTCAACCTTCCTTTCCCTTTTGAACTGAGCTTCATGCTCTTCAGACCTCACTTGAAAGGGACAGGTCTGTATTTAGCAATTTCTTAACAACAAGGAAATTATATAAGACAAGCACTGATAGACTCTTGACAGAATCAATCAAAGAGCATGGGGGAAAAAATATTTGAATCACTTTAAGACACTTTCCATGAATATGGTACAAAAAATGTATGAAAAAGACTTTTTTGAAACATGAAATATGTAAAAAAAAAATCAACAAATGGCCAGTGGAGGCTGAACCTCAGGATGTTAGCTAAATTAAATTAAATTAAACTTTATATTACATTTTCGATTTATTAGCCTATATGAGGTTTGTAATTTTTGCAACCGTTTTACCAAAATAAATAAAATATTTTTTTTTAATTGAAAACCCTGATTCTAACAATAAATAACAAGAAAAAAATTAT
>NW_015668878.1:0-970 GCF_001515625.1 Sinocyclocheilus rhinocerous
GGAAGAGAGGAGCCTTCAGGAGATTCTTGAAAATCGAGAGGGATGTTCCTGTTCTGGACGTAGTTGGTAGCTTGTCCCACTATTAGGAAATTACAGATGAGAACAGTCTGGATTGAGATTGTCTGGTGATGCCATCCCTACACTCCAAAAGCAATGTTGTTCATTAGAGGAATGGAGAGGCCGAGGCAGAGCAGAAGCCTGTATGATTGTGTTTAAGTAGATGGGTGCAGACCCAGACGTCACCCTGTAGACAAGCAATAGTGACTTGAATTTGATTAGTTCGGCCATGGTTAGCTAGTAGAGGTCACCGAGTAGTGGAAAGACATAAGCGCCATCGCTTTCTGGACCATCTGTAAGGGTTTCACTGTGCATGCTGGCAGACCTGCAAGTAGGGCTGTTGTAGCCGTTTTAAGAAGTTTGAATTTGAGTTTATTTATTATCTTGAAGGCCTGTGCAGACCAGTTGGCAGAGGTATGTACCACAATTTTCAACCTCTCGCTATTACAGTCTGCTGTCCCCACCTGCCTCAAGTTAGCGACGATCATCCCAGTTCCAAAGAAAACCTCCTGAATGACTATCGTCCAGTTGCTCTAATCCCGATCATCACCAAATGCTTTGAGAGACTCGTACTCTCTCACATCAAAACTGTCATCCCTGCCAACATCGACCAAAACCAGTTTGCTTACAGAGCAAACAGATCAACAGAAGATGCAGTCATCAAAGCTCTCCACACTGCACTTACACACGTGGATTACGGAAACACTCATGTAAGAATGCTGTTTGAGGATTTCAGTTGAGCTTTTAATAGTCATCCCCCACAAACTCGTTCAAAAACGGAGCAACTTGGGCCTAGGCAGTTCATTGTGCACATGGATACTGAACGTCCTGTGCAACAGACCTCAGAATGTCAGGATGGGAGGTCACACATCAACTCATATCCTGAACACTGGCACACCACAGGGGTGTGTCC
>NW_015668879.1:0-735 GCF_001515625.1 Sinocyclocheilus rhinocerous
GATAGATAGATAGATAGATAGATAGATAGATTCATTAAATCAATAAAAAATATTATATCTTCATTTGGCACTTGATGGATGCAATCAAGGATCAGGTTCGTTAATTTAATTTAATTTAATTTAATTTAATTTTTGCTTAATTATAATTGCATTTTTGTCTGTTTATTTATTTTTTTGCTAAGAAAAGTTACACATTTTCTCGTTGTGATCCAAAAAACAGACACAAAAAACCCTTGGTTGTTCATTGATTGTTGTGTTTTTGTCCCGTTTGAAAGCCTGCACTCTCTACATGATGATTGGCCGAGTTCTGAAATGGGCGGGACTTTGCAAAGAAATAGCTGATAATTGAAAAGTGATTGTAAATTTGTTGTATTGTTTTATTGCCATTTACAAATATTGTTAAAATACAGTTTCTTATCAATCTTACCGCACATCTTGCCATAATAATTGATAAATGACATCTAAATAACTGTGATCAGACACAGAGCAGCTCTCTGATCCTAACATGAGTTTAACGGAGCAGCAAGGCCTGTGCTGTGTTTTGGATGGTAAGTGTTCGCAGTCCTCCAGAGATGTTGCGCGTAAGCAGTTTTACCTCGCCGTCGCAGTAATAATATCAGCGCAGCACAAACCCCGAGGTTTGGTCTCATTGCACTGCGTTTGAAAATATCCGTTTTAGTGGCAGTGGGGAAATTGCTTCAGCGTAATTGAATTTGATGGGGGTTTATTCCTCGG
>NW_015668880.1:0-507 GCF_001515625.1 Sinocyclocheilus rhinocerous
CTTTCACCCGTTGAAATGACATATCAAGACAGTCAACATCAAAATGTTCTAGCGCTACGCAGGTGTAAACATCAGCCAGTTTGCAGTTTCGTCTTAGACAGATAGGCTTGTTCGATGGGTTGATAACTTTAACTGGAGTACTGCCATCACCCCATAAAGACACTACTATCCTACCCACCAACACATTTCTTGGTGCAGCGCGTGCTGTGCTAGGCTCCACAACGACTGTACTGCCCGCAGAAAGGGTTTTGTCACTGATCAACTTCCCCCACACTATATGTTCTTTCATGGGTTCCAAAGTGACAGCATGCTTCAGTTTTACAGTTCCTACTTTTGTAGGGGGATCCGTTCCTTTCCATGACTCAACATTGCACAAGAGTTGCATCAAAGCACCTGTATCAGGATCTTTGCCTTGTGAGTCAAATACCTTCCCCCAGAAATCGCTGGATACTTTCATGTCACGAATGAGATGTTTTATGACATTACTTCCCAAAATTAGGTCAGCAT
>NW_015668881.1:0-527 GCF_001515625.1 Sinocyclocheilus rhinocerous
GCCCCCCGCAAGTATGAAAACAGATCACTGGGTTGTTTGGTCTCTTCCCCCATACGCAGTTTGACTTCGTCTAGGGCTGAACCTCTTAGATGCGAAAGTATGAAATCAACTTGGTCATCAGTGTTCAAACCCCTTACCCGAATTACACGTTCAACCTCATCAATGAACTCATCGACGGACTGACCATCTTTAACATAATCACCACTGAAGGGCACAATTTGACGCTCCCTTGGAATATAAACATACGACCTAGTGGCAACATTACTCATATTAGCAAGGGTTGACATTACTTGGTCGTGTCTTCGACCTAGCTCCAATATTTGTGATTGGAGTTCTGCCACCGGATTACCTTCATCTCCATGACTCGCAGCCCCAGCACTGTCCACATCATGGCTGGTTCCAGCCTGAGCAGCCGACACATCATCGTCCTGATCCATGTTCATATGAAGCCTCTATCTTGAATGGCACACAGTCATTAAACAGTCACAGTCACTGCAGTGCAACCTGAAGAGGCGATTCCTCACAGT
>NW_015668882.1:0-563 GCF_001515625.1 Sinocyclocheilus rhinocerous
TTGGGTTTTCCTACCATTTGACATGTATGGCAAGTTTTACAGTATTGAGAAACATCAGTTTTCAACCCGGGCCAAAAGAAGTGTTGGAACACCCGATTATAGGTTTTATTTATACCCAGGTGTCCAGACCAAGGATTATCATGTGCCAAACTCAAAATATGCTGTCGAAATTTCAACGGCACCACAATCTGATAAACCACATTCCAATCTTCTGAGTTCTCATCACCCAGTAACCGAGCATTCCAGCTACGCATTAGCACCGTGTTATTCCAATAAAACTGATGGTTACGCTGCGGCAACATTTTAATGTCAGCACTTAAACGACATTTCGCTAACGTAGGATCAATTCTCTGAGCCTCAGTAAGAACGTCACGCGAAATGGACAGAAATACATCAGAACCTGGAGAAACAACAGACCTTGCAATCAGCTTAGAATTATCCAATATCTCAGAACATGCATCTTTCTCAAGCATCTCTGCCAAAACAGATTCTCCTAAATTTATTTCATTCTCTTCAAGAATACGTTTTGCCTGAGCGCGTGTCGTAACTGCACTAGCAGCAAA
>NW_015668883.1:0-532 GCF_001515625.1 Sinocyclocheilus rhinocerous
CTAGATCTCGGAACCATCAGCAATCTTTGTTGAGATGACCTTAATAATCTAGCAGAGTTGTTTTGAGTAAAAAGATCAGAAAGACAAAAGATCAGAAAGATATTTTGGAGCTAATCCATTCAGAGCTTTAAAAACAAAAAGCAGAATTTTGAAATCAATTCTGTAACAAATTGGCAGCCAGTGCAAAGACTAATATTGGGGAAATATGATCAAATTTCCAAGTGCCAGTGAGAAGTCTGGCGGCTGCATTTTGAACCATCTGAAGACGACTAATAGTGGATTGATTCATTCCAATATAAAGAGAATTACAATAGTCAAGTCGAGATGAAATGAATGCATGAATCACTCTGTCAAACTCTGCACTTTGGACAAGAAACTCTTAGCTTTGGACAATAATCTTAATTTGAAAAATATATATTTAACTACAGCATTTATCTGTCTTATCAAATTGGAGGGCAGAATCAAAAATAACACCTAGGTTATTCATAGAGGGTTTTACATGGTGAACCAAATCTCCCAGGTCACCATCAAA
>NW_015668884.1:0-548 GCF_001515625.1 Sinocyclocheilus rhinocerous
CTGAGGAGCGCAAGATGAGGCACCTGCTATGCTTTGAGGTGTTCGACCACGTGGGGAACTTTCCCTGGGAGACGGTCCGAGACTTCCAACAGGCTGTCCTCAGGGAGATTGAGGCTGGGAGACGTGAGTGGAAAGATGGTTTTGAGGACATCAAAATGCAATACTTTGGGAAAAGAGAAAATGGGATATCTAAGGAATCCGTGAAGAATTCTAAAGCCGTGCCACAGGTTATCTTCGAGAATACCGTATCAAATGATGGAGGACATCCCAGCAGAGATGGAAGCAGTGATTTCTCAATATTTAGTAATTATGAAATTTGTAAATATATTGATCGCAGTTTCACCTTCTGGAAAGAGAAAGAAGCAGAGTTGTTTGATTTTTGAGGTTTTTGAATGCAGTGATGGTTTATACTGTATCTGAAGACAATATAATTGAGAATTATTTTGAATAAAAAAAATGACCAAAAAGAAGAAGACAAAAAAGAAAAGTTTGTTACATAACATATGTTAATTAAGTGCTTTGTAATGCAGCAACCTTATATAAATAAA
>NW_015668885.1:0-453 GCF_001515625.1 Sinocyclocheilus rhinocerous
TCGGTTGTGAAATCAAAAACAAGGACAGACTCTAGTTCCAATTATACTCCGTTTGTCACGGATGACTTTGTCTCGTTACCTGATAGTAGGGGCAAAGTGCCGGTTAAGATTCTTCGAGACACTGGAGCTTCGGAATCTTTTGTTTTAGAGTCTGTATTACCCTTTTCAGCTGCCTCGAGTGCAAGGAAAAATGTCTTAATACGGGGGATAGGACTGCAGACCTTATCAGTTCCCTTGCACAGAGTTAATTTGAAATCGGGTTTGGTCGAAGGAGAGGTAACTCTTGGAGTGCGCCCCCTCTTTACCCGTGAAGGGTGTTTCGGTCATTCTGGGAAATAATTTGGCAGGGGGGCGAGTATGGTGGGATATTCTTCCTCCACCGGTAGTTTCTTTTGCTCCGTTGAAGGGGCAAATTGATGAATTGGTTCAAGAGTTCCCTGAGGTGTTTGTTTC
>NW_015668886.1:0-510 GCF_001515625.1 Sinocyclocheilus rhinocerous
TTACTACTATTTGATAGTCACTATAAAATTTGCATTAAAAAAAAAGAGATGACTAAATTAAGTGCATCCTCCTGATATAGAATCATTTCACATTTTACTCATATAAAAATGCCTTGAATGACGTCTGTTAAATTAAGTCTTTGGAGAAACTTTCATCTAATCGATTTTTGAAGGCAGCATAGATGTATTCTTCACTGCCTATGATGTCCCACTATCCTGTGTGTTTGATTCTGTGACAGTTTAACTAAAAATTAAAAATAGCATCTGAAAGTTGCAGTTGGTGGTCAGTTTGTGTAAATGTAAATTGGTGGTCAGTTTGTGTAAATGTAGGTTTTTGAATAACTTTCAATTTTCATATGATTTTATATGAAATTGAAAGTAAGTAATTTAAATAACTTTTTCAATTTTTATGTCATTTCTAGTATGAAAATAGTATTTTAGTAATAAAATGTACACTAACAAAGTTTTGTTGTAGTAGATCATTAAACCATTGTTACCTCAGAAGTGCTA
>NW_015668887.1:0-558 GCF_001515625.1 Sinocyclocheilus rhinocerous
TCTGTAGATGTATGTGGAAGCAGAGGTTTTTCGTCTTCTCCTCCTCCTCCTGCTCCCAGAGTTCAAAGTTTTAGTGTGAGAATGACCCGACAGAGATCATTAGACCTGTTGTTTACGCTGCTTGTTAAAATATCATACCGTGACATTTTCTCAAACACGTTTGGTGGCTCCTGCTCTTGTTAAAATAAAGTTTCCCAAATGAGGAGAGCAAGTTCCCGTGATGCCTCCTGTAAATCAGTGGTCAGCGTTTTTGTCTTAAACGACACTGAATTTGAAGCTTTAATGTTTCCTGTTATGTTAAAAGTTTGATAAAGCAGCTTGTTTTTGAGCTTTTTTATTTATAGAAACTGGGAGTTAAGCACAGCTATTTTTGTGATTCTAGAATTAGAATTCTGTATATTCTTGAATAAAACAATAGTTCATAATATTTAGCCTACTATTATTAATGCAGTAAGATGGGGGTTAATATATTTAATTAGATTTTTTTTTTCATATATGAAAAAATAGCATTAGCAAACATGAACAAACAGTGAGTAGTGTATATTTTACAGCATTTAT
>NW_015668888.1:0-558 GCF_001515625.1 Sinocyclocheilus rhinocerous
TATGTTAGTAGCGTCGCTACTTGTAGCTAGCTACTCCCCAACACTATGTACATGTCATTTACACTTTCTTAATAAATACGATTAAATGGTTTAGGGACTAAATGAGGATTAAATGGTTTAGCAACAGCGAGAGCTTACGGAGAGAAAACTGGTGTTATATGAGTTAAACGGATAGTGTCATTTGAATTGATTTCATTTTTTTATTTGTTTTGGTTTTGGTTTTGTAAGAGTTTCATTCATTACTCACTCATACACAAATGTTTTATTCATATCATACTTTCAGCATGTATCTAGAGTCAAATAATCTGTTTCTACTGCAAACACTTATAATAAAGTGAGATCTCAACTGATGATGCTGTAAGGCTGGTTTCAGGAGTATCACTATTAAGAGCTGATTAAAAGCGTCTTTATTTTCATCTCAGTAGTTTCTCTTTTCAACCCATTTATGATGCTGATGCGTTTAGATCATGTTTAAATTGCTACTCAAAGCTCATTTCATTGGTACAACAGACCAAGACAAACGTCTCAGGTTACTTATGTAACCATGGTTCCCTGAGT
>NW_015668889.1:0-992 GCF_001515625.1 Sinocyclocheilus rhinocerous
GTTAGACCCCTAGAGTCAAGCTATGCATTCACCTTGAGAACTTCAAGGTGCAAGAACTAGCAGAAGCCTCTCACTAGACATTTTGCTTAACCAGCTGGTATTGTTGCTTATCAAATAAAATGTAAGAAAACAGAGACTCTTAAATGTGACATTAGACGGGTTTTCTAAGAAGGGAAGTAAATGAAAATGACATGCACATGTTGCTGTGAATCTTTTGCTCTTGTGGTAGTATTTTAAGGTTTATGAAACTAAAGATGCAGAATAAGAATAACTATCTTTCCCACTCTGGTTAAAACTATAGAGCAGAAATAGAGCAGAAGTCAAACCACAACCATCAGCTCAACCTTTATTAGGCATCTTAACACTTATGTCATTTTCTCACAACAAGCAGCTTCTAAAGTTAGCAATGCACAAATAACAATGTGTCTCCAGTGATGAGCTAAAGAAGCTGAAGCAACACATGAAAATATGAGGTATATTGCCGTAAATGTGAATTTTATTTTTTTTACTACCCATGGCCTCCGAAAAATGAGGCCCACAATAGAAACAGCCCACATAATGCTGTGACTTCCACTACAAGGTACCAAACCACACCACTGAGCGAAGCGTCTGCAGAACTCGCTTTGAATGTGAACATTGATGCTACAATTATATTAGAGATGTTACCATTTTTATGGTTATCAAATCTCTGCAAACATAAACTAATTATAATAATTTAGACACATAATGATTACATATTTATAAATATGCAAGCTGTAAGGCTGGAAGAAGCTCAGACATTTTGATATCCTTAGATACGGACAATACAAACACAGGGTATTAACATACAGGCATTGGTTTCCACATCTCACTGAGAGAAGATGCAGGAAAGCTTCTTAATTTAAATTTTTTTTTTTTTAATCAATCCTAAATGTAACTGGAAGCCAGTGTAAGGACCGGAGGACTGATGTGATATGCTGAGATTTTCTAGTTCTAGTCAGAATTCTGGCAGC
>NW_015668890.1:0-1728 GCF_001515625.1 Sinocyclocheilus rhinocerous
TCCGCATATCTTTGTAAACATCCAGTACACACACACAAATTAATACATGCTTAAAACCAACTCAAATTAATCATAGTCAGCACAAAAAATGCTAGCTTGCCATTCCTCTCCTGGATAAACACCTTAAAGGATCAATGTCACTATATTCAGCTGAAAATGCATGTTGTAGCATTAGCATGTCAAGCAAAGTGCAAATGATCCTATACTTACGTTTGACCTCTAGCTTACAGGCAACTGTAGCCTCACCAAGGGCATTCTTGGCCCTACAAGTGTAGACGCCACCGTCAAAGCTGGATGGTTTGCGGATTTCAAGTGAGCACACTCCCTGGTTGTTGATCTGCCTGTATTTGGGATCATCTCCTATGAGCATCTGATTCTTAAGCCACTCAATCTTAGGCTGCAAACAAAATACATGTCATTTCAACTGACGTGACCACAACCAACATTAACAAATCATTCACAACTGGACCATTTAACACATTAACATTTAAACACTCCCTCAATTAAATGAAATCAATTTTAATAAGGTGTAATTAATACACGGACAACAACCCGAGAGGAATTTATTAATCCACAGCAATGCTGTCAACTGCTGTAACTAAAGCTATTCCCAACAGCAGTGCTAATGCTCCAGTAGCCTAATTAATTTTATCCCTCACACACACTTAGAGGTGTCATGGTTCTTATATAAAATGTCACACGTCTCATTCGCTGAATTTCTGCCTACTCGAGGTTCATCATGTTACTGCACCTCATGGGTCAAGTTTAGCGGAAGCATTTTAGCATTCTGTTAGAACTTTAACCTTATGATGCTAACTGATGTCCCATGGGTAACTTTCCAGAAAAGACATGTTGATCGATGCCTTAAGTTCCACACAAAGATGGTGTCCATGAGATGCTAAATTGCTTCAGACTTGACATAAGATGCAAGCACAAAATGGCTAATGCAAAGGTGCTTTTAAGGAAAGGTGGAGATGAGGTCTTAAAATACTCCCCTTCATTAATTAAACATGCTAATGTGTCGGCTCCGATAGCCTTGTCGGCAGCATGCCGATATACAGCGCTGTTGCCTTTTCTGACCCCGTCCCCTATCTCTCTTCCACTTCGCTTCATGCTAATGTGAGATTAGATTAGTAGTACAAAAAGTAACTCCAGTGAAATCTTGAAAAAAATTCCCTTTGAGCAGTCAAGCTAGCTGATCCTCTTTTATGCTAATGCTAAACCTTTACAGGAAGCAGCCTAATGGAGTTAGAGTAGCTAAGCTGAAATAATATGATCAAGCTATATCTACTGTGTGTTAGATATGCTTTTGAGCATAATGGATGTCAAAAATAGATCCTTAGTTAATAGACATGACAACACACAACAGACAGAAGCCGGACCCTGGTTGGTTGGTTTTAGCTGGTCTTCCAGCCTGGTCATAGCTCATTTGCAGGCTGGTTTTAGAGGGGTTTTGACCACTTCTTTAGCTGCTCAGGCTGGGAGACCAGCTAAAACCAGCTACTTCCAGCTTAAACTTCTCACACAGAACAACCTCCTGGACAGCAACCAGTCTGGTTTCTGAAGTGGACATTCAACTGAGACTGCCTTGCTCTCAGTTGTTGAAGCCCTAAGACTGGCAAGAGCGGATTCCGAATCTTCAATACTTATCTTGCTGGATCTGTCTGCTGCTTTTGTCACGGCTAACCACCAGATCCTCCTGTCAACCCTATTGGCAAAGGGCATCTC
>NW_015668891.1:0-482 GCF_001515625.1 Sinocyclocheilus rhinocerous
TGAGGACGTCACTGGAAGATCTGCATTCTTGTCATGTTCAACTGTGATGATACGACTCACACTTGAAAAATGCTGTAAAGTAAGAATGGTTTTTTTTTTTAGTTTGGTGAAACATGCACTGACATGCACAGCACTGTGTTTACATGAATATGACAGAAGCCTAGTGTCTTAATGAATAAATATGACAGTATCAATTACATTTATCTTCGTTGTTCAATGTCTTCATTGGTATAACTGCAGTGTTAAATGTCATTTATATTTTATAGTCTTGAATGTCTCTTGAGTTTGGTGATTGTTCTGTGAGCAGTGAGGAGGCATTGTGGGTCTAGAGAGCCTCTAGTGGTGAAGGGTGTTGTAGGTTTAGGGTGTGACAGTGATTGAATGAGGACGGGTTGGTTTTTCTCTCTAAACAAATGAAGCCGCCCTTCATTTAATTTGAGTCGTTCATCTCTGTTAACCTCAGTTACACCACGTGAGTAGTC
>NW_015668892.1:0-513 GCF_001515625.1 Sinocyclocheilus rhinocerous
TTTTTGGGTGAACTAATCCAGTTAACATGGTAAATGTGACAAACTTGACTTATTTAATGAGTGACAGAGGGAAATAGTGACAGAGAGAATCTTTAATATATTTGTCATTGTTTTACATGTTGATAAATAAATACTTACAAGTAGCTTACATCTTTGATAAAAAGAAAAAAAAAGCAAATAGGTTAATATATTTTTCTTTTCAGCAAAATAGTTCTAAAAGATGACAAATACATACATGAATGAATGAATGAATTAATAAGTAAGTTTGAGAACCAGTACTGTATAATTATAAATGAACATACCAATATAAATGTTGCAAAAAGTTTTAATTGTTAGTTCATTTGTGTTACCCAAAAAAAATGCATGTCAGAGGCTTTTCTCTTTATTTCTATGAATTTACATTTATTAACTATAATTTAAAGTTGTCACTTATTTATTATAATGCTCTACACATAATCTTCTCAGGAACAGATTTCGAACAGTGAGGCACAAACACTTTATTTTTGAGCCACA
>NW_015668893.1:0-543 GCF_001515625.1 Sinocyclocheilus rhinocerous
AAAAAGTACTTATTATCAACAGGCCAAAGGACAAAGATAAAAAAAAGGATGTTCCTACACTAGAAAGATATATTAGATAGATAAAACATCTCTGGATACATTGATACAAATTGTTGAAAGCAGCAATATTTAAAATTATAGTTAGGGTTAGCCAAGATGTTTAATTATAGCCTTGTTCCTGTGCAAAGGTTACCCTGTTCTTTCTTATGCCCCCTCCTATAAATAGTACATAAGAACAGGATTACAACCCACATCAGACCTAAAGGAGTGATTGATCTGTGCATGTGTATGGTAGATCTGTCTGACTATGGCTTTAATTGAAGCATTACTCTCGCAGGGCTCTGGCACAGGTACAGTATTATGTGCTCTGCTGTTGTGTTTGGTTATTTACCTGTTCTCCATCCGCTCCAGCTCTCGGGATGAGGGGAAAAAATATCCTCCGGGACCCAAACCGCTGCCACTTCTGGGGAACCTGCATACCCTCAACCTCAAGAAAATCTACATGAGTCTTTGTGAGGTAAGCAAAAATGTTTCAGACAGCTG
>NW_015668894.1:0-509 GCF_001515625.1 Sinocyclocheilus rhinocerous
GTATTTATTTATGTATTTATTAAGTTTTTTGACGTTAAATGACATTTTTAACATACTTTTCAATTCCTTTGCAGATTGTAAGTTATTTTATACATTTTTAATACTTCTTTGCATCATTAAATCTGTATTTATTTACTTCTTTGACGTTAAATGGAATATTTTTCTTTTGCATAATTTTTAACTCCTTTGCAGATAGTGAGTTACTTCTTTTTGTCATTAAAGCCGGCTATAAAGTTCTATTCTTTAGAGTACATTTTGTTATAGTTAGCAAGTTATAGTATATTTTTTGAAAACTTATTTTTGTCATTAAAACCAAAACCTTTGACATTTTACTGCTTTTGTTAAGTGCATTAAATCTGATACACAGTATATATAATTTGAAAAAAAAAAAAATTTTTTGAAAAACTGTATATAATGGAAAATTTTTATTGACATTTTTGAACTCAAATGAGCTAATATCAGGTATTTTTTGCACATTTTTGCTCAAGATACAGTGTTATTAGACAGAA
>NW_015668895.1:0-665 GCF_001515625.1 Sinocyclocheilus rhinocerous
CACACACACACACACACACACACCTCTTTATTGAGGTGGGAAGAACAAGTCAAATCAGACTCAGTAATCTCAGATACCAGCTAGAAGATCACTGAGACTGTGACTCTGGTTTGTCCACATGCTTCTGTCACAGTACGTCAATCCAGCGTACGAGTGCATCATGGGATACCAGCGTGGAGAACTGCTGAAGGAAAACACTGAAGTGCCTAAGAGTGAAAAAAACAAACCAGACCTGCTGGATAACATCAGCTCCTGCATCCGCAGAGGGAAAGTGAGTCAGACTGACAGTCTCACACACACACACACACACACACACATCTGGCGTTCATTTAAAAAGGTTCTGATGAACATTCAGAAATTGACCCAGGCTGTGACACAGGCCGACCATCGCATGGGTTTTCATAAGGTGCGTCCCAAATCACGTACTTATGCACTATTCTATTACGTTTTGTAGTATAAATAGTGCAGGTAGTGTGTTCACACTTATCCTGTGAATAATGTCAGTAGTAAGCAGCAGAGAACTCTGGGAAATCCACAGAGGGCACAAACAGTCCGAACAAGACATGGTGTTTAATGTGCAAACAGTCCTGCTGTATCACTTCACACGACACAAAGGTCATGAACACCACACACACACACACACACACACACACACACACACACAC
>NW_015668896.1:0-609 GCF_001515625.1 Sinocyclocheilus rhinocerous
CTTTATTCTCGAAATTTAATGATTTAATTCTCAACATTTTATTTCTACATTTTTCTTGAAGTTTAATGACTTTAATCTCGAGATGGTTTTATTTTTTTTTCATTCTTGGCCCTAATCCTCTTCCGTACAAAACCTTTACCAAGTTTCATACCAAAAAAAATTCCGCACCAGTTCAGTAACAATGTCACGACGCAGAACAGGCTTCACGTGTGATCCTTGCGTGTAACGTGTTTGAGCTCTGATCGTGTGTTTGTGTGTCTGTAGTTCCGGCAGGCGGTTTATAAACAGACCATGAAGCTCTTCGCCGAGCTGGAGATCAAGAGGAAAGAGCGAGAAACGAAGGACATGCATGAACGGTACACACACACACACACGTGTCACGTCTGTGGTCATGTGATGTGGAAACAGGCGTGAACGAGCGTCCTCTGATTGCAGGAAGAGACAGCGAGAGGAGGAGATCGAGACGCACGAGCGCGCCAAGAGAGAGCGAGAGTGGCAGAAGAACTTTGAGGTGCGTGAGCGAGACGTTCAGCATACAAGAGCGTAATGCTCCCATCTCATCACGTGTGTGTGTGTGTGTGTGTGTGTGTGTGTGTGTCTGTCTGTCTG
>NW_015668897.1:0-1780 GCF_001515625.1 Sinocyclocheilus rhinocerous
AAAAGAATTTTCATTCTGAAATAATTATTTATTATCACACCCAAGACGCATCTTTTATACAAAACAACTGAAAAACTGATCATCATAGGTTTTCACACTGGATCAATTCAAGAGAAAGTCTGTCTTTAATAAACTGAAATTTCTAGGGACATCAAAGAAATATATATTTTTTTAAATTGTGCTGACAGCTCTTGTTAAGAAACTGGAGAGGTTGAAATAAGGTTGTTGTTGCATGGTCTCTGATGACCATGAACAAATGATCTTTCATTCAGAGGTTAAGACATTTATCTGTTTGAAAATCCTTTGTCTCTATACACATTTGTGTTAAAAAAAAAAAATAGGCCAAAAAACGCTGAATAAGTGCATTCTGGCATCAGGTTGGCTGACACAACCACTAAATAGGGAGACACAAGGCATATGGTCGAAAACCTAAGATACCTACAGTAAACAAAAGTTTCTTATTATTTCATAAATAAATAAATGCAAGGGAGTCTGATTTATTTTGTTTGTTGATGCTGGAATCTAGATTAAGCGGTTGTGCTGCTCAATATTTTCATGCAAACTGTTAAACACCAGAAAAACATTGAAAACAACAACAACATTTACTTAACAATGTAAAAGTCTTTACTGTCATTTTTTATCAATTTAAAGTGTCCTTGCTGGATAAAAGTATTATTTAAAAAAAGAAAAAAGAAAAAATATAATAAATAAATAAATCTTGCTGACCCCAAACTTATGAACGATACTGTACACAAATCATACAATAAGAAAAATGAACTCATCTCAACAGTCAAAGCCTGGTATCTTTAAAACCCACAGGTGGTTAATTAGCTTTCAAGTAACAAGGACAAGAAGGACACGAGGAGATTGAGACTGAAACAGATGAACAAAGAAGGTTGTTGCAGGTTAAGAACAGTCTGCAGATGCTGAGATCAGTTCACTTATTGGCCGTAACCGACAACAGCTTAATTGAATAATATCTGATCATTTTTATAGACAGAATATTGTAGAGTATATTGTTATACCTGTTTTACCTTTTCATTTTAGATAAACAAAAACATATTTCCATCATCACAGTTTTAAACATTTAATAAATCTGATCTGCTTTAAAATATACTGCAATATTGTAATGAAATATTTACAAATGAACTGATATTCAGTCATTTCAGAATCAAATCAAGAGATTGTGAGTAGAATCAGAACGTATTGAATCAGTATCACTATTAGTTAGTTAGAAACTTTCCTGCTAAACATTAAAATATCATTAAAATGGCTTGCTTTTTGATGGTGAAAGAAAAAAAACTTTCTGGTATTATGATTGGAATCAGTGACAAAGCAAAGATTAGACTTTGAAGAAAAGACAAACTTTGTGGTTATTTCCATGCTAGTTTGTGGCAGTAGTGCAGTCCTTGTGTGGCCAATAAACATATTCAACAAGATGACAAAAAGTCCTAACATTTCAACTCAAGAATGAAACTGTGACCTTAAAGATGTTATTTGTATGGTCAATTTGTCATATCAGCCCTTGAGTTTATCTGTAGTCATAAAGGCTTTCACAGTTAAAAGCTCGCAAACACCAAAACATTTGAACATGCTGAAAAATAAATTCAAAATGCTATTAAAGTTTGTACAGACAGGAATTTTAACGCTGAATGATTTAATTAAAAAAAGATATATACATTAACTGTTTTAAACTGATGAATATAATTACTATTTCTTATTTCATTTAATATTATTATTTTATTTTTAAAGTGAAAGCAGCATATTTTTGCTGTGTTTC
>NW_015668898.1:0-522 GCF_001515625.1 Sinocyclocheilus rhinocerous
AATTCAAAAATTACAATTTAGTTATACTAAAACAGTCGTTTGAAAATTTAACTTGAAACACTACAATACTATTTCAGTTATTAAATATTTAAATTGTATTAATATTAAAACTAACAACATTTGAGGCCATTTAATTTAAATCATCGCAAAAAAGTTAGTACTTTGTTATTAATCTAATTGTACAAGTGAAACAACCACGACCTAATATCAGTTTGACACAATCTGTGTGAAGGTCAGTAGAGAAGGGTTTGCATAGCACGTGCATGAACTCTCTATAGTCAAATAAAGGTTAAGTCTAGTCCGCACCTGCTCTGTACAAGCATATACAGTAGCTGTCATACGAATTACAAGCGATTATTATTATAAGTCTTATCATTTTAAAATATACTGTGAGGAATAATCCTAATTTAAGTGGTTCAGAAAGCTATGCACCGCTACTCTTAAAGTAGAAATGGCCTGCAGTTAACATTCTGCAGAAAAAGCATTTATATTAGAAGACCATGAAGTGTATGATGATCTTAC
>NW_015668899.1:0-860 GCF_001515625.1 Sinocyclocheilus rhinocerous
AACCGGATGCTGTTGTAAGGAGAATGAGTTACCGTGTTCCAGAGCATCTCCAAGAGTCACTAAAGAAGGAACTTGAGCTGATGCTGAAGTTCATAGAGCAGTCCAAGAGTGAGTGGTGCCATCCTGTGGTCCTGGTTCCAAAAAAATATGGCTCAGTAAGATTTTGTATAGACTTTCGTTACCTTAATTCTGTAACCAAGTTTGATGCTTATCCAACTCCCCGTATAGGTGACCTCACTGATCGCCTGGGTACCTCTGAGTTCTTGACAACCATCGATCTGTCAAAGGGTTACTGGCAGATCCCGTTGACTCGGCAGTCCAGAGAACTGACAGACTTCAAGACCCCGTGGGGGCTATTTCATTTTAAGGTTCTCGCTTTTGGGCTGCAAGGGGCACCTGCTAGTTTCCAAAGACTTATGGACCAGGTACTGCAGGGGTTGTCCTATACAGCTGCTTATTTAGATGATATTGTGGTATATAGTAACACATGGGAACAACATCTGCAGCATGTCCAGGAGGTTCTGCAACGGCTCCAGAGAGCTGGCTTGACTGTTAATCCCCAAAAGTGTGCCATTGCAAAAAGTGTGCCATTGCAAAGACTGAGGCGGAGTACCTGGGGTTTGTCATTGGCAATGGGGTAATAAAGCCTCAGGTAAAAAAGGTTCAGGCCATTGAAGGGTGTCCCCAGCCACGGACTCACAAGGAGCTGCGATCATTTCTGGGCATGGCTGGATTTTATAATAAATTCATTCCCAATTGTTCCAGCAGGGCTGCAGCCTTGACTGATATGGTGGGCTCAAGGAGTCCCAATCAGGTCCGATGGACTGAAGAAGCGAAAGCCGCATTCCAAGATATTAGAA
>NW_015668900.1:0-1491 GCF_001515625.1 Sinocyclocheilus rhinocerous
AATCACAAGCTCACCTGAAACCAATCACACACAGCTACTACCAATTACACCCACTATAAGAGTCTCAAACAACCATTCACTAACGAGTATTGTTTAGCACATATCACTCTTCTAGCAATAGCTACATTACGGAGCCATTCCTAGTTCCCAGTTCTAGTCTTAGTCTGTTTCCTGACCTTCTGCCTGTGTTTCTTGGAATAACCCTTTGTCTTGCTGTTTTGGACTGTGTTTGCACCTCTCCTGGACTATTGCTCATGTTATTGGATTACCCCTCTTGTCAAGCCCTCTGGATACTGTTCGCCGATCGAAGACCCACGCTAGCCCTAGGAATATTCTTTGTCTTGCCTGTGATATACCTGTGTTATCTGACCCTTGCCTGTTTATTGACCATGCCTTTGTAAATAAAGCCTTGCACATGGATCCGCACGACTCACGTCTCGTTTGCCCCATAACAATTAGATCCGTGCATTATGTTAAATACAGGTTGTCTCTCGCATTAATGTTAATCACACAATAAAAGAAAAGAGGGAATCACTCACTGCCCCTCATTGAACTGCTTTTGTAGCTTTAATAATCAATGTATTTGTAATGAACACACTTTAGTGATTTTTACATGTTACTATTTGTTTTTCTCACTTGAATGCTTATTTTTAGATGTAAAATGAAAAAGTATTACACTATACACTTTTTTTCTTTGTTATTTTTGTTCATTTTGCATCAGTTATTATTTATAACAATAAATATAAAATAAAAAAATAGCTAATATTAATCTAGTAATGATTATTAAGAAAAGAAGTGGGGGAAAGATGTAATGTTGCTAGGTGATTTTGCTTTGGAACCTTCAGAAACTTTAAATCAGTTTTTCTCTAAATTTACTTTGATGACTCCATCAACTTCAAACAGGTGTAGCTCAGTCATTTTTCGTCCGATTCCAACAAATTATACATAATTTTGAAGAATGTAGAAATACATTTTTGAAAATTTGCTTATTGACTTATTTAGCTAGCACCGGTCACATATAAAAGCCTGATCAGTGGCATAAAAGTAATCAGAATGCAGCTGTTTACGGTATTTCTTTGTTACTCATTGACATGTGAACTTCCCCTTTAAATAACGTGACACTCTGCCCTCTATGTGTTATGAAGTTGCTCCCTTTAAGCACTGTTAGAAGTGAATGTAACAGTAACTAAGGAGGGCGGGGTCAATTGATTCAGCATTTCGACACAATTCCGTAAGGATGCATTAAATTCGACAAAGCAGTTTAATAAAGGATGTATTGATCTCGTGAATTACAGAATTTTACTTTAACAATATTTTTTAATTGGCTGATAAAGTTTTATCTGGGTATATTACATGACACACTGATCCATTAATAATGCATTGGTGCAAAAACGCACACCTTTTGGAACAATTTCGCAAAATGATTTCTCGACTGCCACAAATACTGTCTAAACAAAATACTGATTTTGTGCACTTTTTACTGTACCAATA
>NW_015668901.1:0-487 GCF_001515625.1 Sinocyclocheilus rhinocerous
TCCTGATGAAAATTAATGACTTATCGTGTGAATGGCTCTGTTTTTCCAGTGATGTTTCTCATAGCTCATATTCAGAAGAGTGTATTGATTGATATTATAAATATTATTATTAAACTCTGTTCTAATATTCAGCTTGTTTTAGGTCTTTTCTTTGAGTCTACATGTGTTTGACCAGCAGATACTGGTTCGGTTGATTCAAACATCCAGAAAGCTTTGTTTCAGATAGGGATGCACAATATTAGATTTTTGTTGATATCTGATATGCTGATATTTTGCAAATCATTCTGGCTGATAGCCGATGCCGATACTGATATATATTTCCCTTTTTTTGAAACAACACTAAGTCTCTCCTCTGTGGAAATGATAAACAAATTATTTTAAATTTTGGTTAGTTTTGAGCAAAAACTTATTTGTTAGAATTAATAAACATAATTAAAATTTGATAAAAGCTATTTATTTATTTTTTAAATGAGAGTACATTGAAAGC
>NW_015668902.1:0-499 GCF_001515625.1 Sinocyclocheilus rhinocerous
TTCAGAGCGATTTACATTTATTTGCCCAATATTGGGATATAATACGAGATGTTTCCAGATTTTTCTACTTCTGCTTTATTATCCGTGTTGTGTCATTTACTTTTTTAAATATTTTTTTTATTAATGGTTTTCTGTGTATTTCTTTAAAGATAACCTCTTATATCACTGTAGAGTTTACAGCAGCATTCGTAAAAAGACCAAATAAAAAAAGTATATGCTGTTTCTAAATATCTGAGTTGCTTTTTCATTAGTTTTTATCAGTGCCGTAACCTAATCCTAGCAGTTTCAGTGTTGAATCAACATTCACTGTGTGGTCGGTTAATCAGAGCGTTATTCGGTGGAAAATAATCAACATTTGGTCGGAATTGGTCTGTTTCCACTCGTCTGGAGGAACCGGAGTGACCGCGACGGAGTCTAGGTAAGAACGGCGTCTTTAATTCGTCCTTTTGGCACATTTGTTGTACTGTCACGTTAGAGTTGTAGCTGTTTAGCCACTCTT
>NW_015668903.1:0-780 GCF_001515625.1 Sinocyclocheilus rhinocerous
AACAGTCGTCCATAAAATGCATTGCTGTTCTGTTGTAAGTAATCTAAGATTCCTAAATGCATCTACTTTCGGAAGGCCAAATAAAGAAACACACAGCGTCTCCCTGACATGGCTGCTTCAACACTAACTGTGGTTACTGAAACCACGCCTTCTTTCTTTGCGTGCACATTTGGGCCGCATTATGCAAATATTTCCACATAGTGAGGTAGATATGTGGGGGCGTGTTAGAACGAGCCGTTTTAGGGGGGCGTGGCAGAGTCTTAACTTTGATAAAGAATATCTCTTTGGATTTGAGACTTTAGTCTTTGCAACTTTACAGATCTTCTTTATGCACCAAGAGCTTGTAACACTCCAAAGAGAAAGGAAAAATTGAAATCGCATCATATGACCCCTTTAATAATAAATAAAATAAAAATAATAACAGTATAAATATATTTAAATCATGTAGAGTCCCATGAGATTAAAACTGCAGTAATAAAAAAAACTTCACATTAAGCAGGTCACTTCATGGGGTCTGACAAATTGAGATCCCATGACCAGTCAAATACTACTTTATCCTCGTAACCCCTGACACCCATCTGACACTTTCACTCCTTCAATAAATTAATTATGATTCACTATGAACATTTCTAAATTGTGAATGATCCATTTGCACTGAATATTCCACAATGCTGCAACCGCACCACTTCACTGGCAGTGTAAACCTAGCATAAACCAAAATAACTCAGTGTACATTTAATTATTATATGGATAGCCTGAATAAATGAAGCCCTATGAAAT
>NW_015668904.1:0-230 GCF_001515625.1 Sinocyclocheilus rhinocerous
GGACAGGGTAACACACTGATCAGATAAAATCTGATGAATGTGTCTGTCACAGTTTGGCTAAATCTGTCGGTGCAGTGTTAGCTAGACCTAAAAAAAAAAATCAACCAATTTATTTTACATTATATCTAATCAAAATTCAATAAAACATCTGTGCATTGTTAATTAATTGAGCAAAGTTTAACAGCGAAACATCTGAAGAATCATCTGAAGGATCTGTTCAACTTCTGAAC
>NW_015668905.1:0-816 GCF_001515625.1 Sinocyclocheilus rhinocerous
TATTTCAATCGATAGCTCAGGCATGGCACCGAAATCTGCGTTCTGGTTCGGTTCTAGTACATACCGGTTACATAGCTACCGGTGCCATACTGATACCGGGTTTCGGTACCCAACCCTACTCATAATGTAGACATTTTATCTAATTTTTTTCAGTTTTTATGTCAGTTGTCTCACTATTACCTAGTATGTCATAATGTAGACTTTGTTTTATAGCTGATTTAGTATCTTATAATGCAGACTTTTATCTCATAATTATGACTTAGTATCTCATAATTTTGAATTTGTATCTCACAATAATGATTTTGTGTCTCATAATGTGGACTTTGTTTCACAACTATGACAAGTGTCTCATAATGTAGACATTTTATAATTTTTTCAGTTTTTATGTCAGTTTTCTCATTATGACCTATTATGTAGACGTTGTTTCATAGCTGATTAAGTATCTCATAATGCAGACCGTTCATCTCATAATTATGACTTAGTATCTCATATTACATATTTGTATGTCAGTTTATCTCATTATGACAATCTCATAATTTAGACGTTGTTTAATAACTATTACTTAGTGTCTCATATTTATGACTTTTTACTTCATGATGATGTGCTGGAAATGGTTTATGTGCAGTTTATTTTTACCAATGGGTTTTTGTACAAGTTGTAAATAAAATGTTTAATGTTTATTTGGTTATTTTATTGCTGAAACTCATAGCTGAATTATCAGTGATTAGTGAACGTTTTGAAATGATGTTCAGCTTTGCTTTCAGTGTAGATACATGTAGGGATTTCTTAATATGAACAGACACTGATATCAGCATT
>NW_015668906.1:0-628 GCF_001515625.1 Sinocyclocheilus rhinocerous
TCAAATTTTTGCAACAGCAATTAAAAAGCATAAAGAGTTGTCTGCACTCCAATCGCTCTCGCGGTACTTTGATGTCATATGCCGATCGGACTGCACAGCTCTGATGCATCTCGAACAAGCGTATAGATTAGCTTGTTCAGCTGTGTTTGATTAGGGTTGGAGCTTAATTCTGCAGTACAGTGGCACACCAGAAGTGATGTTGCCTATCCCTGGCATAGATAGAATGCTACAATCTAGTCAGCTCGACTTTTGCCAGCCACAAATTCTCAGTATGTCCAGTGTGTTCTCTCAGGCAATAGAGGTGAAGAAACTCTTTGCATGCCTGGTCCATATTCTGCAGGTATGTCCAGACATCCAGGAGGGACACAGCAACATAAGAATGGAGGTTACACGTTGCACCTTCATGAAGAACTCTTGGCTTTATAGTAAGGAATCCTTCAAGTTCATACAGGTGTGGTAGCAAAGTAGTCACATTTGACAACCACAAAATGTTCAAATACTTGTTGCTTTATTGCATTATTTTAAACCTTCAGAATAAATGCCTCTTTGTTTGATTTTTGGTTTTGTTATACAATTAAAAATGTGTTTTACGTTTCAAAAATGTGTATTTGGAATTGAGAATACATTT
>NW_015668907.1:0-582 GCF_001515625.1 Sinocyclocheilus rhinocerous
TTTAAAAGTAATGCATGACAATATCATGTTACTCCCTAAAAAAGTGACTAGTTACGTTACTTAGTTACTTTTTATAGAAAAATAATGCATTGTCACTTTTGCGTTACTTTTTAAATCTGGGCTGGGCTTGATTGTTTGTTTTTAATTAAAAAAAAATCCATTTTTGGCAAACGTAAAAGCCCCTTAACACCAAAAGTGAAATGAATGAGCATCAGTCTGAAGTAAAGAAAGCTCAACACTCTTCGATCAGCAATAAAAACACACACACACAAACCCCACAAGTGTTATGTTTATCTAAAGTCATTTTTGCTTCTTTGCATGGTTGAATTGGATCAGTTGGATCAAGGTCAGTAGCAAAGACATTGGTTAATAAAATGGGATTAAATTCATAAAGAATATTTGTGTTATTTAACATAATTAAATATTGCTTTTGAATTATTGCTGGTTTGATTTAATTAAATATTGCATATTTTGAGTTTGCATTTTTACTGTTTTACTGATTTCGAAAAATACTGAATCTGTTTTTATCCAAGTGACATGAGTAAACACATGTTGATATTTAGTCTAGAACTACAGTAAGAT